>NC_135649.1:34848484-35151515 GCF_053574225.1 Canis aureus | reverse complement strand
ATTTACTCACCCCAGCAAAGTCAATAAAAAGCCTTCTAGAAACATTTATGGTGATGCCTGACAATTGTATAATAATCCAACTTCCTTTAGTGTCAGGGCCATTGGTATTCTAATGAACATTTACTGAATATATACTAAATGTTGAGCACTTTGCTGAGCACTGGGGAATAATACCCAGCCCTTGTCCTTAAAGCAATCCATTAATTTATTCATTCAAAGTATACCATAAATATATTGATTGCCTACTATGTGTTACATCCAGGATGTAAAATAGTGAAGAAGATGGATCTGCTTCAGCCTTCTAAGAAGTTGTTGTCTAATTAGAAAGACAGATTTAGTCAAACAAGTGTGTAGGGTTTTAAAAAAATATTTACTTATTTGAAAGATTCAATACAATAAACACTTGCCTTGAATTTTTATGAAGTATTTAAAATGTAATCATGTATGTTATTGTATGAGAAGACTAGTAGCTACAAAGTTGTCATTATAGATGATCTGATTCCACTAATTGTAATTTAAGAGAAAAAAGACCTAACATTGAGAATGGCAAAATCGGTTCTGATACTTGTAGATTTGTAGAGCTGGTAAAGGGAAAAGAAGTTTTATCCAAATTATCACACTTACCAAGTGTTGTTCTTTTTAAAGATTTTATTTATTTATTCATAGAGACAGAGAGAGAGAGAGAGGCAGAGACACAGGCAGAGGAGAAGCAGGCATCATACAGAGAGAACCTGATGTGGGACTCAATCCAGGGTCTCCAGGATCATCCCTGGGCTGCAGGCGGTGCCAAACCACTGCGCCACCAGTGCTGCCCTTACCAAGTGTTTTTTAAGGTAAAAAAAAAAAAACCTAGAGACTCAGAGATGTTAATTAACTTGTCAAAGATCATGGAGCTATGTAGTTAGCAGATGTAGTTCAATAATCCCAGATTTACTTTTGTGAGTCCAGTGTTTAGTCCAACACACCATGCCATATTTGACAATCCACATGGCTCATTATGTGTTATTAAAGAGCAGAAAAGGGAATCAATACTGAATTAAGTCAGTAGTATTTAGATTTATTTAGATTTTAATTACCTGGAACATCAGTAGTGCAGGGAGGAGGGGTAGATCTTTATATCCTTAAAATTTTGCACAGACTGAGAGTGAACATGATAGCTTCCTTAAATTATATTTCATAACTTGCAAGCATCATTCCGTGGGAATGCAACAATTGGAAAGACAGTTCTTGGCAGGCCATCACCTTCAGGGCACTGCAGGACAGCAGACTGAAACATAACCCCAGTCTTCCTGTGAAAAAGTCCTGTTTTCTTAACCTGTTGCTTCAGCTTGAGGGAGAGGATTCAGGTTTCTCACACATCTAGAAATTAAAGAGGTGCTTCTAGGGATTGGAAGCAGGAAGATACTATCTTTATGCACTTCCTTGGCCATGCTGCACCTTAATGGACTTCCCAAAAAGGAACTTACACTCTTGTCTGGAACCTCAGTTTCTGCAACTGTTGTACAAGGGGCACTTCCAGATCTCCTGGTCTGGAGGCCAGCAAGGATTACAATTGCAGCCCCAAAGGACTGTGTATTTGCATTCTTTAAAAGCTGCTGCCTAAGGGTCTGACTTCCATTCAGCCTGAAACTGCATGCTAAATGAAATGCCTCCCCTTTTAACACTGACAGGTCTTGACATGCCCTCAATAACAGGGGCATATCAAGAATAAATCAGACGATGTAGGCAATCACAAAGTTTCAAGAGACCTCCAAGAGCTTGGGCAAGGCTGAACGATGAGATTCATCACTTACACAATGCCACTCCTTCAACATAGAATTTTCACCTAATATACAGAAACAAACAGAATATCAAGCGAAATGAGGAAACATAAATAAGTGAAATAAGTTCCAAATGAAGGAATAAGACAAAACCCCAGAAAAGAAACCTTAATGAAATGGAGAGAAATAATCTACCTGATATAGAGTTCAAAGAGTCATAAAGATGCTCACTGAAGTTGGGAGAAGAATGGATGAATGCGTGAGAACTTCAACAGATAGAAAATATAAGAAAGTAACAAACAGAAGTCACAGAGCTGTAGAAAAAAATAACCGAATTGAAAAATAAACTAGAGGGTTTCAAAAGCTTACTGGATGAAGGAGAAAAATGAATCAGTGAGCTGGAAGACAAAGCAATGGAACGTAGATCGGAGAAAAAAAGGAATTTTAAAAAGTGAAGATAACTTAAAGGACCTATGGAGCAACATCAAGTGGAGTAACACTCACATTGTAGGGGTCCCAGAAGGAGAATAGAGAGAAAGGGGCAGAAAATTTATTTGAAGAAATAATGGTGAATACTTCCTTACCCTAGGGAAAGAAACAGACATCCAGCTACAGAGAGTTCCAAGTTCCAAATAAGATGAACCCAAAGAGGTCCACAGCAATACACATTAATTAAAATGTCCAAAGTCAAAGATAAAGAGAGAATCTTGAAAGCAGTAAGAGAAAAAAAACACTTATTATATACAAAGGAACCCCCATTAGGCTATCAGTAGATTTCTCAGCAGAAATTTTGCAAGCCAGAAGAAAGTGGCATGACATATTCAAAGTGCTAGACTGAAAACAGTTCCAAGCAAGAATACTCTACCCAGCAAGGTTATTATTCATAATTGAAGGAGAGATAAAGAGTTCCAGACAGGGGTACATGGGTGGCTCAGTGGTTGAGTGTCTGCCTTTGGCTCAGGTCGGGATCCCTGGGGTCCTGGGAATGAGTCCTGCATCCAGCCCCCCTCAAGGAGCTTCTCCCTCTGCCTATGTCTCTGCCCCGCTCTCTGTGTCTCTCATGAATAAATAAATATAATATTAAAAAATAAGAGTTCCAGATAAGTAAAGACTAAACAAATTCATCACTCATAGACTGGCCTTACAAGAAATGTTAAGGGACCTCTTTAAGCTGAAAAGAAATTGCACTAATTAAGAAAACATATAAAGTAAGAATGTTACTGGAAGAGGTAAATATACAGTAAAGATACTGGATTAGTCACTCATAAAGCTACTATGAAGGCTAAAGGGCAAAAGTAGTAAAATTAACTAAAACTACAATAATTTTTTAAGGGATACATTTGAAAAGAGATGTAAAATACACTATCAAAAGCAAAACTGGGGGAACTAAAAATGAAGAGTTTGTGAATATGCTCAAATTTAAATTGCTCTTAACTTAAAATAGACTGCTATATACATAGGATGATGTATGTGTATCTCATGTTAACTACAAAACAAAAACTTATAGTAGATACACAAAAGAAAATGAGAAAAAGAAAACACATTAGTGAAAATCATCAAACTCCAAGAGAGAAGGAGATGAAGGAGGGAACAAAGAACTGTGAAAAGAGCCAGAAAAACAAGTTTAACAAAATGTCAATAAGTACATACTTATCAATAATTACTTTAAGTGTAAATAGACTAAATTCTCCAATCAAACAACATAGAGAGGCTGAGTGGGTTTTTTTTAAAAAAAGGCCCATTTATTTATACTCTCCCTACAGGAGATTCACTTCAGAAATAAGAACATAGACTAAAGGGGAGGAATAGAAAAAGTCCATGCAAATAGAAATAAAAAGAAAGCTGCTATATCTCTTGTCATATCAGACAAAATAGACTTTAAAACAAAGACTGTAATAGAAGACAAAGAGAAACACTACGTAATGGTAAAGATGTCAATCTAACAAAAAAGATATAGCATTTATAAATATATACGCACCCACCATAGGAGCACCAAAATGTACAAAGCAAATGTTAACAAACCTAAAGGGAGAAATTGGCAGAGATACAATAAAAGTAGGGGACAACAGCACTATGCTTACATCAATGGGTAGATAATCTAGACAGAAAATCAGTAAGGAAACTTTGGATTTGAACTATACCTTATAAAATGAGCTTAGACTTACACAGAACAGTCCATACAACAGCAGCAGAAGATACATTCTGTTCAAGTGCACATAGACCATTCTCCTGGGTAGATCACATGTTAGGCTACAAATAAGTCTTAATAATTCAAGAAGATTGTAATAATATCAAGCATCTGTTCTGATTACAATGGCACAAAACTAGATATCAGTTACAAGAAAAAGACAGGAAAAACTACAAGTATGTGGAAACTAAACAAAATGTTACTGAACAGTTACTGGATCAAAACTGAATAAATTAAAGAGAAATAAAAAAGTACCTAGAGACAAATGAAAGCAGAAATATAACATACCAAAATCTATGGGTTGCATCAAACTAACAGATGGAAGTTCATAGCAATATAGTCCAATCTCAGGAAACAAGAGAAATCTCAAACAATTTAACTTTGCACTTAAAGGATCTAGAAAAAAAGAACAAATGAAGCCTGAAGGTAGTAGGAGGACAAAAATCATACCAGAGCAGAAATAAATGAATACAAACTAAACAGACAATAGAAAAAATCAATGAAACTAGAAGCTGGTTCTTTGAAAACAAACAAAATTAGCAAATCTTTAGCTAGACTCATGAACAAAAACAGAGAGGGGGCTGAAATAAAATCAGAAATGTTTTTATTTTCGTTGGGTAAATACTCAACAATGGAATTACTGAATTGTATGGTATTTTTATTTTTAATTTTTTGAGGAACCTCCATACTATTTTCTGTAGTGGTTGCAACAATTTACATTTTTTCCAACAGTACATGAGAGTTCCTTTTCTCCACATCCTCTCTTAACCTTTTTATTTCTTGTCTTTTTGATACTATTCTGACTGGCATGATGTGATATCTCATTGTGGTTTTGAAATGAAAGAAGTTACAACTGATGCCAGAGAAATTCAAAGGATCATGAGACTACTAAGAACATTTATATACCAACACATGAACAACCTAGAAGAAATGGATAAATTCCTAGAAACTTATAATCTTCCAAGACTGAATCATAAAAAAATATAAAATCTGAATAAAACAATCACTAGTAAGGAGATTGACTCAGTAATCAAAACCCTTCCAACAAAGAAAAGTCCAGGACCAGATGGCTTCATTGGTGAATTCTACCAAACATTTAAAGAAGAATTAATACTTATCCTTCTCAATAGCTTCAAAAAAATTGAATAGGAGGGAATGCTTCCTAACTCATTTTATGAGGCCAGCAGTACCCTGATACCAAAGCCAGACAAGAATACCACAAAAAAGAAAGGAAAGAAAGAAGGGAAAAGAAAAGTAAAGACTACAGGCCAATATCCCTAATGAACATGGATGCAAAAGTCCTCAGCAAAATATTAGTAAACCAAATTCAACAATACATTAAAAGAATCATATATGATGATCAAGTGAGATTCATTCCAGGGATGTATGGATGGTTCAGCATCTGCAAATCAATCCATGTGATACAGCCCATTAAAAAAATAAAGAATAAAAATCATATGACCATCTCAGTGTATGCAGAAAAGCATTTGAGAAAATTCAACATTCATTTATGATAAAAACTCTCAGCGTGGCCCAGATGGTTAAGTGTCTGCCTTTAACTTAGGTCATGATCTCTGGGTCCTGGGATTATGCCCCAAGTTGGCCTCCTGGCTCAGTGAGAAGTCTACTTCTCCCTCTCCCTCTGTCTCTCCCCTCACCTCCACTCATGCTCACTCTTGCTTTCTCTCCTTCAAAATAATAAATAAAATCTTAAAAAAAAACTCTCAACGAAGTGGGTCCAGAGAAAATGTACCTCAACATAATATAGGCCATTTATAACAAACTTGTAGCTAATATATTCAATGTTGAAAAGCTGAAATCTTTCCCTCCATGATCAAGAACATGACAAGGATATCCACTCTTGCAGCTTCTGTTCAACATAGCACTGAAAGTCCTGGCCACAGCAATTAGGTAAGAAAAAGAAATAAAAAGCATCCAAATAAGAAAAGAAGTAAAACTGTCACTATTTGCAAATCACATGATACTCTATAAAAAAACCTAAAGACTCCACCAAAAACTGTTAGAACTAAATCAAATTTAGTAAGGTTGTAGGATACAAATCAATACAAAAAAATCTGTTGCATTTTTATACACTAATAGACTATCAGAAAGAGAAATTAGGATAACAATCCCATTTACAATTATGTTAAAAGGAATATAAGACCTAGGAATAAATTTAACCAAGGAGTTGAAAAGCCTGTACACTGAAAACTATAAGATATTGAAGAAATAAATTGAAGAAGACACAAATAAACCAAAATATATTCCATCCTTATGGATTGGAAGAATATTGTTAAAATGTCCATATTACCCAAAGCAATCTACAGATTCAATGCAATCCCTATCAAAATTCCAATAACATGTTTCACAAAACTGGAACAAATAATTCTACAATTTGTATGGAACCACAAAAGACTCCAAATAGCCAAAAAAAATCTTGAGTAAGAATAACAAAGTCAGGAGTGTCACACTTCCTGCTTTCAAACTATATTACAGGCTATATAAATCAAAACAGTATGGTATTGGCATAAAAACAGACACATAGATTAATAGAACAGAGTCAATAGCTTAGAAATAAACCTATGCATACATGGTCAATTATTTTATGACAAAAGAGGCAGGAATATACAACAGGAAAAGGATGGTCTCTTCAGCAAATGGTATTGGGAAAACTGGACAGTTGCACACAAAAAATGAAACTAGACCATTATTCTCCACCATATACAAAAATGAACTCAAAATGGATTAAAGACTTGAATGTAAGACTTAAAATCATAAAACTAGGAGAGACAATACGTAGTAAACTCATTGATATAGGTCTTATTGATGTTGTTTTGGTTGGTTTTTTTTTGGATCTGACTCCAAAGTCAAGGAAAACAAAAGCAAAAATAAACACACAGAACTACATCAAACTAAAAACCTGCACAGTGAAGGAAATCATCAACAAACGAATGGGAGGAGATATTTCAAGAACAAACAAACCCCCTAACAATCCAATTAATAAATGGGCAGAAGATCTG
This sequence comes from Canis aureus, assembly GCF_053574225.1. Classification (NCBI taxonomy): domain Eukaryota; kingdom Metazoa; phylum Chordata; class Mammalia; order Carnivora; family Canidae; genus Canis; species Canis aureus. The sequence continues at coordinate 35,144,547 of NC_135649.1, read as the reverse complement.
AATAGACATTTTTCCAAAGAAGATGGCTTAGAGACACATGAAAAGATGCGTGACATCACTAAAATTCAGGGAAATGCAAATGAAACCACAATGAAATATTGCGGCACACCAGCCAGAATGGCTATCAAAAAGACAAGAAGTAAAAAGTGTTATCAAGGATATAGAGAAATGGGAACCTTTTTAACTGTAGATGGGAATGTATATTGGTGCATTCACTATGGAAAACTGTCTGGAGTTTCCTAAAAAAATTAAAAAATAGAACTATCAATTCCACTACTGGATATCTATCTGAAGAAAACAAAAACATAAAAAAAAAGAAAACAAAAACATTAACTTGAAAAGGCATATGCACTCTTATGTTCATTGCAGCATTATTTACAATAGCCAAGGTATGGAAACATCTACATTTTCATTGAAAATTGAAATATATATAAAAATTGAAATATATATTAAAAATTGGAATATATATAATGGAATATTTTCTAGCCATAAAAATAATGAAATCTTACTATTTGCAACAACATGGATGGACCTTGAGGATATGCTAAGTGAAATAAGTCAGACAAAGACAAAAAGCAAATGATTTCACTTATACGTGTAATCTAAAAAACAAAACAATCAGGCAAAACAAAACAAAACCCAAACTTGTAAATACAGAGAAAAGATTGGTGGTTGCCAGAGGGGAAGGGAGTTGGAGGGATGAGATGGGTAAAAGGGATAAAAAAGTACAGACTTTCTAGTTATGAAATAAATAAGTCATAGGAATATAACATACAGCATTGGAATACAGTTAATAATATTATTATATTAACATTTTATGGCAACAGACAGCAATGAGACTTATTGCAGTCATCACTTCACAATGTATACAAATGTTGAGTCACTATGCTGTACACCTGAAACTAATATAGTATTGTATGTCAGTTATACCACAATAAAAAATAACTTGCTAACATAATTTTCAGTACAGTATCTTGATTGTAAACATTAACATATTCTGAAATATATGGTTTACATTAAAACAGAATGTTGAGACATTAAAAAAACTCTAGTGTGTAGGTGAGAAACTAAAAGGGAAAACAAGGGTGAGACATAAAACAGAACCAGGAATGAGTTTAATAAAAATGCATACCTCAGAGTCCTCACTGGCTATGAGTGGACCTCAGTTTTGACTTTAAGTTTTCTAAACATTTTTTCAGAGAAGGAAAGTCTAAACTAGATCAGCTGCATCGATGTTTCTCACATCTGGCTGTGTATTACAATCATCTGGGGAGAACGAAAATGTTGATTCCCAGGCCCAAGTGAGGCAGAATATATAAAAAAATTGGGGGTGGGGGGTGGGGGTGGATTGAGTCCAAATAATCAGTATTTTAAAACATCTTTTCAGATATTTCTTTTTTTTAAGATTTCATTTATTTATTCATGAGAGACACAGACATAGGCAGAGGGAGAAGCAGGGGAGCCTGATGTGGGACTCAATCCTAGGACCCTGGGATCTTCTTCTTTTTTTAAAAAAAATTTATTTATTCATGAGAGACAGAGAGGCAGAGACATAGGCAGAGGGAGAAGCAGTCTCCCTGCCTTGAGCCGGATGGGGAACTCAATCCTGGTGCTCCAGGATCATGACCTGAGCCAAAGGCAGATGCTCAACCACTGAACCACCCAGGTGCCCCTTCCTAGGTATTTCTAATTCATAGTCAGGATTGAAAGCCTTTGAGATATTTAGTCCAGTGTTCACTATCACCTACTTGAAATAAAAGAAATGAACAAAAGCTGTTTCCTGAAAAAATGCCACTATTCCTGATTGAAAGACCGGGGAGAGCTATCTGTTTAATCTACTCTTAAAGGAAGATTGAGAAATGAAAAACAAACAAACAAAGAAAAAAACCAGAAAGCCCAATGTCTTTACAAAAATACATATAAACTTTAATAAATATGGTTTTCTTCACTCAGCTTTTAATAGATGTTGGGTGATAGCTATTCCAAATTACCAATTAAATAGATCTTTAAATGACAATTTAGTGTTGGCATTGTGTTGTGAAATTTGGCAGCCAAAAAGACATGTGCCCGAGAAGGCCATCATCAGGACCTTGCCTTAATTGCTGTTTTTTTTTTTTTCCCTTGGGTGGTGATGGATTTGTCTGGGCCACCCACATTCAGATCCTGCTATGGCTAATGATACATATTTGTAAGACAGCTCACCTTGGGCTATGCTTTCAGTCTTCAAATCAAAGAAAACCGACTATACATAATAGCTAAAAGCATGGGTTTTGAAATCAGGCAAATCAGAGCTCAAATCCTGACTCCTCACTTAGTACCCATTGACTTTGGGCAAGTTATTAAACTTCTCTGATCGTTATTTTCCTTTTTTCTAAAGTACAGATAATAATAGTACCTACTCCATAGATTGTTGTAATCTTTTTGGTAAAGATTTTGTTTATTTATTTACTTACTTATTTGAGAGAGAGAGCACTACCTTGGGGGATAGGCAGAGGGAGAATCAGACTCCCTGCTGAGCAGGGAACCTTATATGGGGCATGATCCCAGGTCCCTGAGACCATGACCTGAGCCAAAGTCAGATACTTAACAGACTGAGCCACCCAGGTTCCCAAGTAGAAATTTTTCTGAAGGTATCTACCCCAATGTTATGTCTTTAAGTCAGCAAATCTCATTTAAATAGGTTTTACTTTTTACAGTAATGGCCAATTTTTTTTCTCAATTCACTCATGAACTCCTATTTTATTTCAATCTTTTCCTGGCTGCTGATCCTTGGCATTTTCCCGAGTTCTCAGTCCTTTGGACTTACCAGTCTTGAATGCCTCTGACTCAGTCTCAGAGCTCTCAAAGAAATCTGGCTCATATTCCCTCTGTGGTTCTTTCTACTTTTGGATATCTCAAGATACCCCGGTCTGACTCTAGCCTTTTGTAACTGAAACTCTAGTACCAATTCCTCTGATTAGGCCAGTTAAGGCTGGTTCACACTACTTTTCTTTTCTTTTCTTTTCTTTTCTTTTCTTTTCTTTTCTTTTCTTTTTTTCTTTCTTTTCTTTTCTTTCTTTTCTTTCTTTTTTCTTTTCTTTCTTTCTTTCTTTCTTTCTTTCTTTTTCTTTCTTTCTTTCTTTCTTTCTTTCTTTCTTTCTTTCTTTCTTCTTTCTTTCTTCTTTCTTTCTTTCTTTCTTTCTTTCTTCTTTCTTTCTTTCTTTCTTCTTTCTTTCTTTCTTCTTTCTTTCTTTCTTTCTTTCTTTCTTTCTTTCTTTCTTTCTTTCTAATAATAAATTTATTTTTTATTGGTGTTCAATTTGCCAACATACAGAATAACACCCAGTGCTCATCCCATCTAGTGCCCCCCTTCAGTGCCCGCCACCCAGTCACCCCCACCTTCTTTCAACGGAGGGTCAAAAACGAAACAAAGAGAGTGACTGAAATATGTGAAAATATCAATCTTAAACACATCACAAAATAGAAAATGGGAAATCGCACCATCTTATTGTTTCAGTGGGTGTGTTTCCTATATAATGTTATGTAGATCACCTGTTAATTCATTTGAGCTGAACTTTATTTTTAAAAAAATTTTTTAAAAAGATTTTATTTATTTATTCACGAGACACACACACACACACACACAGAGGCACAGACACAGGCAGAGGGAGAAGCAGGCTCCATGTAGGGAGCCTGACATGGGACTCCATCCCGTGTCTCCAGGATCAGGCCCTGGGCTGAAGGCGGCGCTAAACCACCGAGCCACCCAGGCTGCCCTGAGCTGAACTTTAAAGAAATCAGTGTTAAAAAAATAAATAAATAAAATTAAAAAAATAAGGAAATCAGTGCTGATGTGTCATCAGTTGATCTAAAATAAAGTATTTTATAAGAGCCTTGTATTTGCCTAAGGAGTGAAGCACATTTTTTTTTCTAACCAATTATTGGAAAATACTGCATTTTAATAGCCACAGTTATCTCAGTAAGTCTGTTTAATTTGAAACCATGATGAAGTATTACCAAGTATAAATAAGTAAGGTAAAACAATTTCTTCCCACTCTGGTTTTCTTCCCCAAATGTTTGCCACACTGCCATTTCAAAGTGGCTTTGGGGTTACCGTTTATTATGCTTCTACTATATCTTAGCTACTGTTTGTGGCCCTTTGCATACTTCATTTGAAATCTTTTTTTTTTTATTCATGATAGGCACACAGTGAGAGAGAGAGAGGCAGAGACACAGGCAGAGGGAGAAGCAGGCTCCATGCACCGGGAGCCTGACGTGGGATTCGATCCCGGATCTCCAGGATCGCGCCCTGGGCCAAAGGCAGGCGCCAAACCGCTGCGCCACCCAGGGATCCCTTCATTTGAAATCTTTACAACAATTTTATCAGGTAGATATTATTGCCTCATATTTATACAGAGGAAACAGTGTGGCTCAGAGAGGTCATGTACTTTTCTCACAGTTACACCTACCGGAAGATGCTCAAGTCTCCATGAGTACACAGTCCTGTGCTCATAATCACTACACTGCACTCTCTCTCAGTGCACCAAATGAGGGACCTGGTACAAAACCAACTAGTCACAGCTTCTTCCTCAAGTGAAGTGAGGGCATATGTATTTCTGGTTGTAATGACTTTTTGACAAAATCTAATTAAAATCATGTGGGGTTTTTGGACCTCATTTTAGAGTTACCACTACTATGGAAATTAAAGTGGGCTTCCTAGACATGAAAGGCCTAGCTTAAGACTTTCTTCACTAATTCTCAAATTAGCCTCCAAGAGGCCAACTTGTAATACAGCTGGCAGGAATAAATGGCTCTTTTTGTTTTGTTTTGTTTTTAAAGATTTTATTTATTTATTCACGAGAGACACACAGAGAAAGGCAGAGACATAGGCAGGAGAGCCTGATGTGGGACTTGATCCCAGGACGCCCGGCTCATGCCCTGATCTGAAGGCAAACGCTCAACCACTGAGCCACCCAGGCACCCCATGAGTGGCTCTTTGAGACCTGTTTAGTAAATGGGAAAGTGCCTGGTTACTGCCTGAATGTTTTTCCATTTGTTAGCATCTGTACCCAGATGTAGTCTTGGTTTAGGGAATTTTAGGCATATATCAAAACAATAACTCAGTCCATAAATCCTAGAATACAGCAAATCTCAATGATCACCACATGTGCAATACTGTTACAGGGACAAAGGAGCTAGGAAAGTGTTGGACTGATGTGTCCTGAGTAAGGCACATCTTCCAGAATTATTAGTCAGTCTTCTGTGCATTTTCCAGAAACATATCCACCATGAGCTGTCATGGTATTTATGCCAAATCAGATTAGAAAAATGGAGAGTGAAACTACCTAGAAAACCTTCAAATTATCCTGAAAATCTATGAATTCGGCCTGAGATTTAAAGAGAGACCAGCTGGAATGCTACAGTGAGGAGAGTTCGCGCATCTATCAAGGTAGGAAGACGGGGAAAAAGAAATAAAGAAACAAAGGCCTCCAAGGGGGAGGGGCCCCGCGAGGAGCCGGGCTGAGGCCGGGGCGAGTGTCCCCAGGACAGGAGAGCCCCGTCCCGGAGGAGCAGGAGCTGCACCGACCTTCCCGGGCGGAAAGGGGCTCGCGGGGAGTTGGAGCAGGACCCAGGAGGGCGGGGATGCCCTCGGGCTCCCGGGGACAGTAACAGCAACTGTGCGCCCAGGAGAGTGCGCCGAGCTCCCTAAGGGCTGCAGCGCGCACGGGGGAACCGGCGGGACCCGGAGCAGCTGGAGGGGCTCGGGCGGCGGCTCCGCGGAGGGGGCTGCGCGGCCCCGGGAGCAGCTCGGCCGGGCTCGGGCAGAGGAAGAGGCTCCGTGCAGAGGGGGCTGCGCGGTTCCAGGAGCAGCTCGGAGGGGCTCGGGCGGCAGCTCCGCGGAGGGGGCTGCGCGGCCCGGGAGCGCGAATCCACCAGCGCAGGCCCCGGAGCACAGGGCGCCGGGACACAGCCCAGGATCCGGCCTCCCCCGGGACAGGCAGAGGCCGGGAGGGCCCAGGACAGCGAGGACGCTCCTGCCCCAGCTGAGCACATCAGCGGCCCTGCCCCGGAGCCTCCAGGCCCTGCAGACGGAGAGCTCTGGAGTTACTGCGGGAGCTGAATCCAGGTTTCCAGAGCTGCCCCGCCACTGGGGCTGTTCCTCCTGCGGCCTCACGGGGTAAACAACCCCCACCGAGCCCTGCACCAGGCAGGGGCACAGCAGCTCCCCCAACTACTAACACCTGAAAATCAGCACAACAGGCCCCTCCCCCAGAACACCAGCTAGACTGACAACTTCCAGGAGAAGCCAAGGGACTTAAAGAACACAGAATCAGAAGATACTCCCCGGTGGTTCTTTTTTTGTTTGTTTGTTTTTGTTTTTGTTTTTGTTTTGTTTTGCTTTTTGATTTGTTTCCTTCCCCCACCCCCTTTTTTTCTCCTTTCTTTTTCTTTCTCTTTTTCATCTTTTTTTTTTTTTTCGTTTTTTTTCTTTTTCTTCCCTTTTTTTTCTCTTTCTCTTTTCTTTCCTTCTTTCTCTCCTCTCTTTTTCTCTTTTTCCCAATACAACTTGCTTTTGGCCACTCTGCACTGAGCAAAATGACTAGAAGGAAAACCTCACCTCAAAAGAAAGAATCAGAAACAGTCCTCTCTCCCACAGAGTTACAAAATCTGGATTACAATTCAATGTCAGAAAGCCAATTCAGAAGCACTATTATACACCTACTGGTGGCTCTAGAAAAAAGTATAAAGGACTCAAGAGACTTCATGACTGCAGAATTTAGAGCTAATCAGGCAGAAATTAAAAACCAATTGAATGAGATGCAATCCAAACTAGAAGTCCTAACGACGAGGGTTAACGAGGTGGAAGAACGAGTGAGTGACCTAGAAGACAAGTTGACAGCAAAGAGGGAAACTGAGGAAAAAAGAGACAAACAATTAAAAGACCATGAAGATAGATTAAGGGAAATAAACGACAGCCTGAGGAAGAAAAACCTACGTTTAATTAGGGTTCCCGAGGGCGCCGAAAGGGACAGAGGGCCAAAATATGTATTTGAACAAATTCTAGCTGAAAACTTTCCTAATCTGGGAAGGGAAAAAGGCATTCAGATCCAGGAAATAGAGAGATCCCCCCCTAAAATCAATAAAAACCGTTCAACACCTCGACATTTAATTGTGAAGCTTGCAAATTCCAAAGATAAAGAGAAGATCCTTAAAGCAGCAAGAGACAAGAAATCCCTGACTTTTATGGGGAGGAGTATTAGGGTAACAGCAGACCTCTCCACAGAGACCTGGCAGGCCAGAAAGGGCTGGCAGGATATATTCAGGGTCCTAAATGAGAAGAACATGCAACCAAGAATACTTTATCCAGCAAGGCTCTCATTCAAAATGGAAGGAGAGATAAAGAGCTTCCAAGACAGGCAGCAACTAAAAGAATATGTGACCTCCAAACCAGCTCTGCAAGAAATTTTAAGGGGGCCTCTTAAAATTCCCCTTTAAGAAGAAGTTCAGTGGAACAGTCCACAAAAACAAAGACTGAATAGATATCATGATGACACTAAACTCATATCTCTCAATAGTAACTCTGAATGTGAACGGGCTTAATGACCCCATCAAAAGGCGCAGGGTTTCAGACTGGATAAAAAAGCAGGACCCATCTATTTGCTGTCTACAAGAGACTCATTTTAGACAGAAGGACACCTACAGCCTGAAAATAAAAGGTTGGAGAACCATTTACCATTCGAATGGTCCTCAAAAGAAAGCAGGGGTAGCCATCCTTATATCAGATAAACTAAAATTTACCCCAAAGACTGTAGTGAGAGATGAAGAGGGACACTATATCATACTTAAAGGATCTATTCAACAAGAGGACTTAACAATCCTCAATATATATGCTCCGAATGTGGGAGCTGCCAAATATATAAATCAATTATTAACCAAAGTGAAGAAATACTTAGATAATAATACACTTATACTTGGTGACTTCAATCTAGCTCTTTCTATACTCGATAGGTCTTCTAAGCAAAACATCTCCAAAGAAACGAGAGCTTTAAATGATACACTGGACCAGATGGATTTCACAGATATCTACAGAACTTTACATCCAAACTCAACTGAATACACATTCTTCTCAAGCGCACATGGAACTTTCTCCAGAATAGACCACATATTGGGTCACAAATCGGGTCTGAACCGATACCAAAAGATTGGGATTGTCCCCTGCATATTCTCGGACCATAATGCCTTGAAATTAGAACTAAATCACAACAAGAAGTTTGGAAGGACCTCAAACACATGGAGGTTAAGGACCATCCTGCTAAAAGATAAAAGGGTCAACCAGGAAATTAAGGAAGAATTAAAAAGATTCATGGAAACTAATGAGAATGAAGATACAACCGTTCAAAATCTTTGGGATGCAGCAAAAGCAGTCCTAAGGGGGAAATACATCGCAATACAAGCATCCATTCAAAAACTGGAAAGAACTCAAATACAAAAGCTAACCTTACACATAAAGGAGCTAGAGAAAAAACAGCAAATAGATCCTACACCCAAGAGAAGAAGGGAGCTAATAAAGATTCGAGCAGAACTCAACGAAATCGAGACCAGAAGAACTGTGGAACAGATCAACAGAACCAGGAGTTGGTTCTTTGAAAGAATTAATAAGATAGATAAACCATTAGCCAGCCTTATTAAAAAGAAGAGAGAGAAGACTCAAATTAATAAAATCATGAATGAGAAAGGAGAGATCACTACCAACACCAAGGAAATACAAACGATTTTAAAAACCTATTATGAACAGCTATACGCCAATAAATTAGGCAATCTAGAAGAAATGGACGCATTCCTGGAAAGCCACAAACTACCAAAACTGGAACAGGAAGAAATAGAAAACCTGAACAGGCCAATAACCAGGGAGGAAATTGAAGCAGTCATCAAAAACCTCCCAAGACACAAGAGTCCAGGGCCAGATGGCTTCCCAGGAGAATTTTATCAAACGTTTAAAGAAGAAATCATACCTATTCTCCTAAAGCTGTTTGGAAAGATAGAAAGAGATGGAGTACTTCCAAATTCGTTCTATGAAGCCAGCATCACCTTAATTCCAAAGCCAGACAAAGACCCCGCCAAAAAGGAGAATTACAGACCAATATCCCTGATGAACATGGATGCAAAAATTCTCAACAAGATACTGGCCAATAGGATCCAACAGTACATTAAGAAAATTATTCACCATGACCAAGTAGGATTTATCCCTGGGACACAAGGCTGGTTCAACACCCGTAAAACAATCAATGTGATTCATCATATCAGCAAGAGAAAAACCAAGAACCATATGATCCTCTCATTGGATGCTGAGAAAGCATTTGACAAAATACAGCATCCATTCCTGATCAAAACTCTTCAGAGTGTAGGGATAGAGGGAACATTCCTCGACATCTTAAAAGCCATCTATGAAAAGCCCACAGCAAATATCATTCTCAATGGGGAAGCACTGGGAGCCTTTCCCCTAAGATCAGGAACAAGACAGGGATGTCCACTCTCACCACTGCTATTCAACATAGTACTGGAAGTCCTAGCCTCAGCAATCAGACAACAAAAAGACATTAAAGGCATTCAAATTGGCAAAGAAGAAGTCAAACTCTCCCTCTTCGCCGATGACATGATACTCTACATAGAAAACCCAAAAGTCTCCACCCCAAGATTGCTAGAACTCATACAGCAATTCGGTAGCGTGGCAGGATACAAAATCAATGCCCAGAAGTCAGTGGCATTTCTATACACTAACAATGAGACTGAAGAAAGAGAAATTAAGGAGTCAATCCCATTTACAATTGCACCCAAAAGCATAAGATACCTAGGAATAAACCTCACCAAAGATGTAAAGGATCTATACCCTCAAAACTATAGAACACTTCTGAAAGAAATTGAGGAAGACACAAAGATGGAAAAATATTCCATGCTCATGGATTGGCAGAATTAATATTGTGAAAATGTCAATGTTACCCAGGGCAATATACACGTTTAATGCAATCCCTATCAAAATACCATGGACTTTCTTCAGAGAGTTAGAACAAATTATTTTAAGATTTGTGTGGAATCAGAAAAGACCCCGAATAGCCAGGGGAATTTTAAAAAAGAAAACCATATCTGGGGGCATCACAATGCCAGATTTCAGGTTGTACTACAAAGCTGTGGTCATCAAGACAGTGTGGTACTGGCACAAAAACAGACACATAGATCAGTGGAACAGAATAGAGAATCCAGAAGTGGACCCTGAACTTTATGGGCAACTAATATTCGATAAAGGAGGAAAGACTATCCATTGGAAGAAAGACAGTCTCTTCAATAAATGGTGCTGGGAAAATTGGACATCCACATGCAGAAGAATGAAACTAGACCACTCTCTTTCACCATACACAAAGATAAACTCAAAATGGATGAAAGATCTAAATGTGAGACAAGATTCCATCAAAATCCTAGAGAAGAACACAGGCAACACCCTTTTTGAACTCGGCCATAGTAACTTCTTGCAAGATACATCCACGAAGGCAAAAGAAACAAAAGCAAAAATGAACTATTGGGACTTCATCAAGATAAGAAGCTTTTGCACAGCAAAGGATACAGTCAACAAAACTAAAAGACAACCTACAGAATGGGAGAAGATATTTGCAAATGACATATCAGATAAAGGGCTAGTTTCCAAGATCTATAAAGAACTTCTTAAACTCAACACCAAAGAAGCAAACAATCCAATCATGAAATGGGCAAAAGACATGAAGAGAAATCTCACAGAGGAAGACATAGACATGGCCAACATGCACATGAGAAAATGCTCTGCATCACTTGCCATCAGGGAAATACAAATCAAAACCACAATGAGATACCACCTCACACCAGTGAGAATGGGAAAAATTAACAAGGGAGGAAACAACAAATGTTGGAGAGGATGTGGAGAAAAGGGAACCCTCTTACACTGTTGGTGGGAATGTGAACTGGTGCAGCCACTCTGGAAAACTGTGTGGAGGTTCCTCAAACAGTTAAAAATATACCTGCCCTACGACCCAGCAATTGCACTGTTGGGGATTTACCCCAAAGATACAAATGCAATGAAACGCCGGGACACCTGCACCCCGATGTTTCTAGCAGCAATGGCCACGATAGCCAAACTGTGGAAGGAGCCTCGGTGTCCAACGAAAGATGAATGGATAAAGAAGATGTGGTTTATGTATACAATGGAATATTACTCAGCTATTAGAAATGACAAATACCCACCATTTGCTTCAACGTGGATGGAACTGGAGGGTATTATGCTGAGTGAAGTAAGTCAGTCGGAGAAGGACAAACATTATATGTTCTCATTCATTTGGGGAATATAAATAATAGTGAAAGGGAAAATAAGGGAAGGGAGAAGAAATGTGTGGGAAATATCAGAAAGGGAGACAGAACATAAAGACTGCTAACTCTGGGAAACGAACTAGGGGTGGTAGAAGGGGAGGAGGGCGGGGGGTGGGAGTGAATGGGTGACGGGCACTGGGTGTTATTCTGTATGTTAGTAAATTGAACACCAATAAAAAATAAATAAATAAATAAATAAATAAAAAAAAAAAGAAAAATGGAGAGTGATTTGCTATCATTATACATTAGAACTTTATTATAGAAAATTCCTGATGGACAAGAAAAGATGCTGAAATCTTGCAAGAAGAGGTTATCATTTTTATTCCAGGAAAAGGAAAACGTCAATTCTAAAAAGCTAAACCCCCAAATTCAAGAGATGTCTTTAAAAGGTTTTTAAAAATACATATAAAACTCAACATAAAATGTCATGAGTTTTAAGAGGTCAAATAAAAAATTTCTCATCTAATGTTCCCAGTAAAGACATTTTATTACAGTGTCAGAAATTCAATTTCACTAGGGATTTCATCTCTGAAAAGAAAATTGCAGACCAAACAAAATTAGGCAGTGCCAAATACTACCTGTGATTCCACAGATTTAATAAAAAAAAACTACAAAAGATGAACATGCTGAATGTCTACTATCTTATTCTCAGGTGATTTTTTTCTCTGTTTCCAGAAATATTGTTTATAACTCTCATCTGACCAAGCTGGTTGGGTATTTTTTAAATTGGTTTCAGAGGTAGAATTTAGTGATTCATCAGTTGCATGTCACACCCAGTGCTCATTACATCACGTGTCCTCCTTAATGCCCATCACCCAGCTACCCCACTCCATCCCCCCTCTAGCAACCTTCTGGTTGTGTATATTAAAGCAGAGATAACACACTGGTGTTAGAACTAATTGTGAGACATTGACTCTAATAATTTATTACTAAATATGTTTAAATCTGTGAAGTTTGGGAGTGATTTTTTTTCTCTTTGGAATTAATATTCAGCAAAGATCACTATGAATAGGTTAAAAAAATCTGCCTACATCCCACAGAAAGTACTGGGTATAGAAAACCCTGGATGATGGAAAGTTTTTCTATGGTTTGAGCTTGAGAATTTCCACTATTTCCACCTTCTATTGTTTTACTTTTTTTCCTCCCTCTCATAGGAAAAGTGACTTCAGAATCTTATCTCCCTAAAGCTCCCCGTGGATGTTGTTCCTGATTCAATCAAAGCTTATATTACTGATCTGGGTAAGTAGCTAGAGAACCTTGGCCCAAAAGGAAAAAATAAGGCTGCGAAGGTATGGAGTTGGATGGGGCATGTGGACCTATCTTTTTTTTTAAATTGATCTATAATTGACATATAACATTGTATTAATGTCAGGTGCACAAAATAAAATGATTCCACATTCATATATTGCAAAATGATCACCATCATTAAATCTAGTTAACATCCATCACCATATGTAGTTACAATTTTTTCTTTTTTTCCCTTGTGATGAAGACTTTGAAAATCTACTCTCTTAGCAACTTTCAAATATTCAATACAGTATTAGTAACTATAGCCACCATGCTGTACATTGCACCTTTATGACTTATTTATTTTATAATGGATGCTTGTACCTTTTGACCTAGTTTACCCACTCCTTTCCCTTCTGGCAACGACCAGTCTGTTCTCTGTAGCTTGCTTTTGGTTTGTTTGTTTTTTACATCCTACATATAAATGAGATAATATGGGAAATGATTTCTTAAGAAATGATTTTCAATACTGCTCCATTAATAACATCCTTTTTTAAAAATTTTTTTAATTTATTTATGATAGTCACAGTGAGAGAGAGAGAGAGGCAGAGACACAGGCAGAGGGAGAAGCAGGCTCCATGCACTGGGAGCCTGATGTGGGATTCGATCCCGGGTCTCCAGGATCGTGCCCTGGGCCAAAGGCAGGCACCAAACCGCTGCGCCACCCAGGGATTCCCCATTAATAACATCCTTTCCTTCACTTGTATTTTTTGTTGTTGTGCTAGAAACACATAGCATAAAATTTACCATCGTAACCATTTATAATTGTACACCGGTGTTAACTATATACACGTTGTTGGGCAACAGTTCCTTAGAACTTTTTTTTCCTAGAACCTTTTTCTATCTTGCAAAATGGAAACTATATCCACTGAAGAGCAACTAACCCACTCCCTCCAACCCTAGCCCCTGGCAACCACCATTCTACTTGCTGTTTCCAAGGGAGTGACTACTTTAGATACCTTATATCAAGTGGAATCATGTGATATTTGTCTTTTTGTGACTGGCTTATTTCACTTAGCATAATGTCTTAAGGTTCATCCATGTTGTAGCATATGGCAGGATTTCCTTCCTTTTTAAGGCTGAACATGTTCCATAATATATATATATATATAATATATGTATATATAATATATTATATTTATATATTATTATATTGTATATAATATATTAATATATATTTTATATATATACATTTTTTTATATACCATATTTTCTTTATCCATTCGTGCTGATGGACATTTGGGTTAATTCTACCTTTCTGCTATTGTGAATAATGTTGCAATGAACATGATGTGCAAAAATCTCTTCAAGAACCTGTTTTCAGTTCTTTTTTGATATATATCCAGAAATGGGATCTCTAGATCATATAATAGCTCTATTTTTAATTTTTAAGTGAACTTCCATACTGTTTTCCATAGCAGCTGCACCAACAGTGTATAAGAGTTCCAACTTCTCCACATCCTTGCCAACACTTGTTATTTTCATTTTTTTTAAAGTAGCTTTCCTAATGGATGTGAGGTGATAATTCATTGTGGTTTAATTTTCATTTCCCTGATGATTAATGATAGCTCTTTTCATATGCTTGTTGTGCATTTGTATATCTTCTTTGAAGCAATATCTATTTAAGTCATTTGTCTATTTTTAAATTGGACTTCATTGTTATTGTTGAGTTGTAGATGTTCTTTATATATTCTGGATATCAACCTCTAATTGGGTATCTAGTTTGCAAATATTTTCTCCCATTCTGTAGGTTTCCTTTTTACTGTTGTTTCTTTTTCTGCACCTCCTTCACTTATATTTGGATATACTTTCTTGAGTAGATGAGGAGTAGATGAGAAGTAGATGAGAAAGTGATGAAGTAACAGTTAGGGAACTGGGTATTGCCTATGAGATATATTGCTCATCTATCAAGTGTATTCTGGTAGAAAGGAGATTGGGATCTACTGATTTGGAATTGTAGGACATAATAATTGCCACTACATGCCTACGCATAGGCCTTCTATTTTCCTTTTCTGCCACCAATTATAAAAACTATAATTTTCACTCTTTCCTATGGCTCCTGATGGCATTCATTCATTCATTCATACACTCAAGAGATATTTATTAAGCATATTTTAATGTTATAGGCACTGTTCAAGGTGCTTGAGATTTAATAGTGAATAAAACTGACAGAAATTCTTGCCCTCATAGAACTTATGTTCTATCAGTTAGAGTAAACAAGTGATAATGAAGAGTACTATAGAGAAAAATAAAGCAGCATAAGGGGATGGAGAATACTCTTGGGAGAGTTGCTATTTAGATAGATAGTTGGACATGGCTTCTCTGAAAACCTAGCTTTTGAACATAGAACAGAGTAAGAGGAGTTAGCTGAATGATTGCTATGGTTTTGTAGCATCTAAGCAGAAAGCTGTACTTCTGTCATCTTTGTAGGAATAAGGCTGACAATAAGAACCCAAATACTCGAGTCTTCTGATTCAGACTTGCACCTACAATGGATAGTGTTGAATATCCTTCCTTTGGTTTCTTTTCCTAGACCTCTTACAGATAATCCTCCTTCTGTTAACACATTCTTTCTTAATATATGTTAGAATCATTGCTTTGAAGGTGGCAGATGGCTACTGATCCAGGAAGACAGTCTCTGAGGGAGGAAAAAACTAGCTCATGTTTTGCGAATCTGCATTCGCAAACAATTATCTGAGACTTAGCCCTCTCCTCCTCTCCACACTCCCTTGAAGAAACATGTTGCCAGTTGTGGCTAATTTACATTTTCAAAGGTCTTTATATTCTTTGCCTAAGAAAGGGGAGGCTTATAATATTATTTGTCCCAAGCCCCTTACTGGAAATAGCACAGTGAAGTGACTTCCACAAATTTTTTGTGAGGTTTTATTATTATTATTATTATTCTTGCTTATTCGCTGATACATTTCCCACTGATTCTATTGTCAATGTTGGGACTTACTGGACTGATTAATGTGCTCCTTTGCTTTCTCCTAATGCTATTTTCCTGCTCTTCTAGTGACAATTTATTTCTGGATCCATTCTTGTCTGTGGCATATTGCAATTGACTACTTATTCCTTGATTTTTTGATTTTCATCTGCTTCCAGGTCCTCTTAACCTTTTCTCATCTCAAGGTCTCAAAATATCCCGTTCTTTCATGGACTTACCTGATGATGCCATGATTTAGTTGGAAAATGTAATAATTGTCTGCCTTATGCTGTAGGAAAGTGAAAGTTTTCCCTTAGTCCCTTCATTAAGTTGACGCAAAACAGATTAACAGGAGAAAAACAAAATTAATTTTGATTATATGGGAACCCCAAGATAGGAAGCTCAAAAAAGTAACCAAAGCAACCACCTTTTATACTTTATAGACAAAGAAAAAATACATTTTTGAAGAATTGGCAAGATAAATAAGTTTTTGGCTTGTTGCAGTGAATTAGTGAGGAACTTACAAGGTTTTTTACACAGCCTTCTTGGCCTTGAATTCCTTATCTTTGGCGATAAGGATGCCTTTTACCCTCCTGGTATAAGGAGGATAACTTCACATGGAAAATTTATTTCCTGCTTTCAGGCAGACAAAGGAGGGTCAGAATATCTTTCTTGCACTGGTTGTTTCTCAAGTAACTTTAATTCAAAACAATTAGTATGCCAAAGTGGTATATTTTAGGGTGGCATATTCCAGTCTCCCTTAATGTTGCTCTTGAAACTTCCCAGAGAAGTTTCACTGTCTAGACATTGAGTTGGTAGATTGCTCCTTATTATTGAGTCAGTCTCTTCTTCCTGACAATAATAAGTCAACTCATTTAAATTCATATAGGATGCAGTGATGCAAGTGGGCTCTCAAAGTTAGGCCTACATTGTGCAAATAATCAGGTATTTAATAAGAGGCATTTCTATGGAGACAAAAGAATAACAATGATTAAATGGTTAATGATTGGGGCAGACTATGATTCTAATTTCTGAGTTCTGAAGGCAGCCAGTCGAAGAGATTTCTAGATGTACAGCTAGAAGCTTTATTTATTTATGTATTTATGTATTTATATATGTATTTATTTATTTATTTATTTATTTTTTTATTGGAGTTTGATTTGCCAACATATAGTATAACACCCAGTGCTCACCCATCAAGTTCTCGCCTCAGTGCCTGTCACCTAGTAACCCCAACCCCTGCCCACCTCCCCTTCCACTACCCCTTGATCATTTCCCAGAGTTAGGAGTCTCTCATGTTCTGTCACCCTCTCGATATTTCCCACTCATTTTCTCTCCTTTCCCCTTTATTCCCTTTCACTATTTTTTTATACTCCTCAAATGAATGAGACCATATAATGTTTGTCCTTCTCAGATTGACTTACTTCACTTGCCATCAGGGAAATACAAATCAAAACGATAATGAGATACCACCTCACACCAGTGAGAATGGTGAAAATTAACAAGACAGGAAACAACAAATGTTGGAGAGGATGTGGAAAAAGGGGAACCCTCTTGCACTGTTGGTGGGAATGTTAACTGGTACAGCCACTCTGGAAAACTGTGTGGAGGTTCCTCAGGGTTAAAAATATAAGCATTTTTAGATAGACCAAGGGCAGGAAGAGGCAATCTAACAGATTTTCTTGGTTTGTAGTGTGAATGTCTCAGGTGACCTTCCTGAGTGGCTACATAGCCATAGGTATGATGTTTGTCCATATATGAGCTGTTGCTGTGATTTCTCTCAGGTTTCTATCAAGTAGTCCCATTTTAGCTTGTGTGGCTTCTGGAAAGGGCCAGTTTTAGTTCTCAGTGATTCCAAATCAGAAGAGTCAAAGAACACTGGAAACATTCCTTTGGGAGTTATAGCCAAATGTTGGAGAAACTAAAAGAACTCAGAATCCAGTTAGTTTATGGTAGAAAACAAAACCAAATCATTCCCCGTATCTATCAATGATAACTGCAATAAGACTAATTTGTTTGCAAATTCAGTATAGGTTTAATAAACTTGGCTTGATTGTTTATACAAGTGCAGCATGAATAGTAAATGACCATGTAGGCTCTTTTAAATCTGCTTTGTGGGAACATTTCATAAGATTGAACTCAGATTGAACTCTTAAAGCCTCTTGAGGCTAGAAGGCAAACCAAGGACTCACCATCTCACTTCAGCTACAATTCCTATATATATACATATATATAATATATATTCCTATATGTATATGTATATGTCAATTCCTCTTTTCTTGAGATGCCTTAAATATCCTGAGGTTCCTTTACCTGCCAGGAAATGACCTTCCTTACTCACCTGGGAACCCTATAAGCAAGGTACCAGGCTGATTTTTCCAAAGGACTTTATTGGATCCATAAAACAACGGACTTTATTGGATCCATAAAACAACTTTAGTTCCTTTTTTTTAAATTTAATTTAATTTTATTTATTTATGATAGGTACACAGTGAGAGAGAGAGAGGCAGAGACACAGGCAGAGGGAGAAGCAGGCTCCATGCACCAGGAGCCTGACGTGGGATTCGATCCCGGGTCTCCAGGATCGCGCCCTGGGCCAAAGGCAGGCGCTAAACCGCTGCGCCACCCAGGGATCCCTAATTTACATTTTCAAAGGTCTTTATATTCTTTGCCTAAGAAAGGGGAGGCTTATAATATTTTTTTGTCCCAAGCCCCTTACTGGAAATAGCACAGTGAAGTGACTTCCACAAATTTTTTGTGAGGTTTTATTATTATTATTATTATTATTCTTGCTTATTCGCTGATACATTTCCCACTGATTCTATTTTCAATGTTGGGACTTACTGGACTGATTAATGTGCTCCTTTGCTTTCTCCTAATGCTATTTTCCTGCTCTTCTAGTGGCAATTTATTTCTGGATCCATTCTTGTCTGTGGCATATTGCAATTGACTACTTATTCCTTGATTTTTTGATTTTCATCTGCTTCCAGGTCCTCTTAACCTTTTCTCATCTCAAGGTCTCAAAATATCCCGTTCTTTCATGGACTTACCTGATGATGCCATGATTTAGTTGGAAAATGTAATAATTGTCTGCCTTATGCTGTAGGAAAGTGAAAGTTTTCCCTTAGTCCCTTCATTAAGTTGACGCAAAACAGATTAACAGGAGAAAAACAAAATTAATTTTGATTATATGGGAACCCCAAGATAGGAAGCTCAAAAAAGTAACCAAAGCAACCACCTTTTATACTTTATAGACAAAGAAAAAATACATTTTTGAAGAATTGGCAAGATAAATAAGTTTTTGGCTTGTTGCAGTGAATTAGTGAGGAACTTACAAGGTTTTTTACACAGCCTTCTTGGCCTTGAATTCCTTATCTTTGGCGATAAGGATGCCTTTTACCCTCCTGGTATAAGGAGGATAACTTCACATGGAAAATTTATTTCCTGCTTTCAGGCAGACAAAGGAGGGTCAGAATATCTTTCTTGCACTGGTTGTTTCTCAAGTAACTTTAATTCAAAACAATTAGTATGCCAAAGTGGTATATTTTAGGGTGGCATATTCCAGTCTCCCTTAATGTTGCTCTTGAAACTTCCCAGAGAAGTTTCACTGTCTAGACATTGAGTTGGTAGATTGCTCCTTATTATTGAGTCAGTCTCTTCTTCCTGACAATAATAGGTCAACTCATTTAAATTCATATAGGATGCAGTGATGCAAGTGGGCTCTCAAAGTTAGGCCTACATTGTGCAAATAATCAGGTATTTAATAAGAGGCATTTCTATGGAGACAAAAGAATAACAATGATTAAATGGTTAATGATTGGGGCAGACTATGATTCTAATTTCTGAGTTCTGAAGGCAGCCAGTCGAAGAGATTTCTAGATGTACAGCTAGAAGCTTTATTTATTTATTTATTTATTTATTTATTTATTTATTTATTTATTTTTTATTAGAGTTTGATTTGCCAACATATAGTATAACACCCAGTGCTCACCCATCAAGTTCTCGCCTCAGTGCCTGTCACCTAGTAACCCCAACCCCTGCCCACCTCCCCTTCCACTACCCCTTGATCATTTCCCAGAGTTAGGAGTCTCTCATGTTCTGTCACCCTCTCGATATTTCCCACTCATTTTCTCTCCTTTCCCCTTTATTCCCTTTCACTATTTTTTTTATACTCCTCAAATGAATGAGACCATATAATGTTTGTCCTTCTCAGATTGACTTACTTCACTTGCCATCAGGGAAATACAAATCAAAACGATAATGAGATACCACCTCACACCAGTGAGAATGGTGAAAATTAACAAGACAGGAAACAACAAATGTTGGAGAGGATGTGGAAAAAGGGGAACCCTCTTGCACTGTTGGTGGGAATGTTAACTGGTACAGCCACTCTGGAAAACTGTGTGGAGGTTCCTCAGGGTTAAAAATATAAGCATTTTTAGATAGACCAAGGGCAGGAAGAGGCAATCTAACAGATTTTCTTGGTTTGTAGTGTGAATGTCTCAGGTGACCTTCCTGAGTGGCTACATAGCCATAGGTATGATGTTTGTCCATATATGAGCTGTTGCTGTGATTTCTCTCAGGTTTCTATCAAGTAGTCCCATTTTAGCTTGTGTGGCTTCTGGAAAGGGCCAGTTTTAGTTCTCAGTGATTCCAAATCAGAAGAGTCAAAGAACACTGGAAACATTCCTTTGGGAGTTATAGCCAAATGTTGGAGAAACTAAAAGAACTCAGAATCCAGTTAGTTTATGGTAGAAAACAAAACCAAATCATTCCCCGTATCTATCAATGATAACTGCAATAAGACTAATTTGTTTGCAAATTCAGTATAGGTTTAATAAACTTGGCTTGATTGTTTATACAAGTGCAGCATGAATAGTAAATGACCATGTAGGCTCTTTTAAATCTGCTTTGTGGGAACATTTCATAAGATTGAACTCAGATTGAACTCTTAAAGCCTCTTGAGGCTAGAAGGCAAACCAAGGACTCACCATCTCACTTCAGCTACAATTCCTATATATATACATATATATAATATATATTCCTATATATATATGTATATGTCAATTCCTCTTTTCTTGAGATGCCTTAAATATCCTGAGGTTCCTTTACCTGCCAGGAAATGACCTTCCTTACTCACCTGGGAACCCTATAAGCAAGGTACCAGGCTGATTTTTCCAAAGGACTTTATTGGATCCATAAAACAACCTTAGTTCCTTAATGCTGTCTGGTCATATCTGAGTTTAGATACACCTCTCTCAGATATGACATTCCAGTCAAAGCATTAGTCATATAACCAATGTTTCCAGTTGTGCTCATTATGAGAACAGATTCTCACTAAAATTATGCAAATAACTATTTTGCCATAAAAATAAGAATACCCACCAAGAGTTTTCAAATTCTAGAGGCATGAGGTAGGAGGAAAAAAGTAATTATTTCAATTCTGCATGCAAAGGTATAATTTACCAAATTGTTGTAAATTATAGATAGCTGAAGAGAAAAGGTTAAAAACCTTTTTTTAAATCTGGAAAAAGGAAACATTTTTAAAAAGCAATGTTTCAAACAGAAAGTTATAAAATTATAATCTTCATCCTTAGTTCATTTAGTCCCATATAATTAATAGTTTTCTAATTAAATCTAGTTTCCCCACTAGTTCTGGAAGTTCTTACCCAGTTCAATTTGAAGATCTTAAAGTTATCAGAAACCTGTATTCTGGAGTACTTCTCAAAGTCCTTTCCATTAATCTCTCTGAAGATGAAGCAGTTTTGTAGGAACACTTTTGCAAAAGCATCAAAATAAAACAAAAACTGTCTGTAAGGAGTATGTGGGTAGCTCAGTGAGTTAAGCATCTACCTTCGGCTCAGGTCACGATCTTGGAGTCCTGGGATTGAGCCTCACATGGAGCTCCCTGCTCAGCAGGGGAGACTGCTTCTCCCTTTGCTCCTCACCCCACTTGTGCTCTCTCTCTCAAATAAATAAATAAAATCTTTAAAAAACCTGTAAATGATATAAGAAAAATGACACAGCGAAAGATCTAATTAGAGTTCATTACAATACAATTGACAAGGACGTTTAGTTATTTCTGTGACACACATTTCAAGATAATAACTAGAATTATAGGGCAGCCTGGGTGGCTCAGCGGTTTAGTGCTGTCTTCCACTCAGGATGTGATCCTGGAGACTCAGGATCCAGTCCCACGTCCAGCTCCCTGCATGGAGCCTGCTTCTCCCTCTGCCTGTGTCTCTGCCTCTCTCTCTCTCTCTTTCTGTGTCTCTCATGAATAAATAAATAATAAACAAAATCTTTAAAAAATAATTAGAATTATAAATAATAACATTATACCAGGACATCTGCTTTCTAGGAATTTCATACAATTTCTGAAACATTTATGACATATACCTATATGAATACAACATAAAGTAGGCTTAGTATTACTTCTTACTTGACAATGATTCCCATGTAATTTAACATATCAGATATGATTAATTAGTTTAACATCCCCTTTTTTTATTAGGAGAGAGAACAAATCTTTTGAGATGGTCTAAGGTTTTTCTGAAAAATCCCAAAGTTAGAATTTGATTTTAAGAAGTCTATCAAAAATATTAAAAAGGTTTTTAAAACACTTTATTAGACAGGATCAGAGGTCACTATGAAACAATACTAATTTATTTATTTAACCTAGGTGACAAAGACTTTGCAGGCAAACACAAAAAGTTACATAATTGTAAAAGACCTTATCTCTTTTAATTAAAAAAAACACCTCAGTTTTCCTTATTAATTAAAGACCTAACAAAGACAACATGAAACACAGGAAATTATTTTGATGAAACACAGAAACTTTGTTTTCTAGGTAGATTATTTAAAAGGTAAAGAAAAGTCTTTCACAATCTCTTATCAGGAGCAGATCAATAGTCTAAGAAAACTTTGTCCTTTTAGCAAATGAAGAAAATTAAGTTCCAGTTTTACATAAGTACACTATTGATATTAAAGCTTATTTAAAAACTCTTGTGTAACAGTTCAATTTTAATCAGCTTGATTACACAAGGTAAAATCCCACTTTCCTCTCTCCCCAAATTTCTATGTCTATAGTTTGCCCTTTATTTTCTCCTTTTCCATTCTGAAATACCCAGCTTTACTTTAAGACATTTACTTTCTTCTCCCTTAAAAATACATCTCCATACCTCATACCCTTTCTTAGCCAAAAATGCATCCTACTTTCCTTGTATACAGAATTTTCCCCTTGTTTCTAGTAGTTTTACATGAAATATATTAGAAATTTTTATCCCCTGGAAATCTTAATTTCTAGTGAAAACTAAGTAAGCAATTGTGAACTGTCTGTTATACCAACATTGTTTAGATTGGAGAACTTCATAATGTATTTCATTTTTTCTAGAAGCTTATGCTTTCTCACAGTATAATCTTTTTAAATGTGGCACCAGATATGTTTACTGGCAGATCCAAGTATCTTTAGTTTCTCTGTAATAAAAAGCCAAAATGGGATAAACTTATGTTCAATAATCAGTTTCTAGGGATCCCTGGGTGGCGCAGCGGTTTAGCGCCTGCCTTTGGCCCAGGGCGCGATCCTGGAAACCCGGGATCGAATCCCACGTCGGCCTCCCGGTGCATGGAGCCTGCCTGTTTCTCCCTCTGCCTGTGTCTCTGCCTCTCTCTCTCTCTCTCTCTCTGATGTGACTATCATAAATAAATAAAAATTAAAAAAAAATTTAAAAAAAATCAGTTTCTATACTTTATCTTATTTGAAAATGACCTAGATAATCAATGAATTCCCATCATTTGCCTTAACTTAGAAAACTCTGAGGGTGTATGTTCCCAAAGTGATTTGGGAAACTAAGTAAACATATAAAGCAATCACTGCTAAAAAGTTCCCCTAAAAACTCTATCCTACTTCCATCTATTCTATTCACTTGCTCTTAACAATTATACGTAGCGCACACATGAAAATTTAATGAAACATTAAAGAAGTTGGTCATTCTTTTGTTATATTTCCTGCTGACAAATTTTGTAACAGAGATAACATGATCTTATTTGACTTAATGCTGATAACTCTAAAGACATGCCTGTGTTAATTAAAACCAACCAACTTAAACTAGATTTCATTTACTGAAAATTATTCTAGATCATATAAACTTGAAAACCATTTGGGTTAGTTTCTATTATGTTTCTGAGATTTGGAAATACTTGATTTGATAAGGACTTATTTGTCTTTAAGCTACTGATATAAAACTTGTTACAAATTAATTTTGGTAATACCATCTGGAGGTAGAAAATATCATATATATATTACTATATATATGATATGAATAGTATACACAAACAAGCCCTATAGTTTCCATTCTAAAACTTTCGCCGTGAAGTGGGTACAATACAAAACCTGCTAGTTTATAAATTATTGTGTCTCTGGCAGATGGAACAAGATAAAGTTACCTGCTTATATGGTTAAATTTTTTTACTAGTCTTTTTGGCAAAGACTTTTAAGATTTTTATTTGTCCTTAACAAATAACCTTACGGAAGTTTGGACTAGATTTGGGCAAGGGAGCCTTTACAGAAATTTGTGTTTTAAAAAGCCTCTTTCTCCATTTTTCCTTCAGTTTCAGGTGAATGTGGGCAGTTTTAGTTACCCCCTGGGGTGTTTACATTTCAAAGACCTGGTGAGATTCACATCTTCAAGGGACAGAGAAAGAATCAAAGTTTTGCCTTCAAGTTTTGGGATATATTTACCTATGATCCAAAGTTAAAGGTAATTACTATTAAAATTTTTCCTTCTATTTCTTAAGTGTGGAACAATTGCACTTCTAACGTGCTGATTTTTACAATATCCAGAGGCAAATAAGAAAGAGGCTGAGTGGACTTTGAGTAGCTCTGAGGGAGGGTCTTGCTTGTGTTTCTCTAAAGATTCAAGTTACACATCAAGAGTTGTTGATTTGCACTCTTTTTTTCCTCCTCTTGTATTCCTGTAAACTATCTTCCAAGAATTGGGTAGCTGTTTCCATTATAACACTTAGAGCCTTACTAGCCTGCCCAACCACATTATTTTGTTATTTTATTTTATTTTATTTTATTTTATTTTATTTTATTTTATTTTATTTTTATTTTATTTTCTTATGAGAAACACAGAAAGAGAGGCAGAGACACAGGCAGAGGGAGAAGCGGGCTCCCCGTGGGGAACCCGATGTGAGAACTCCATCCCAGGACCCCGGGATCACACCCTGAGCGGAAGGTAGACACTCAACCACTGAGCCACTCAGGTGTCCCAACCACATTATTTTGAATTTGCCTTTTATGTCAGGGAGAAAATGTCCTACTAAGGCAGAAATTAAAAGATTTCTATGTTCTGGAGCTTCAGGTTTTAGTACAGTGTGCCTTTGAGAAGTCTGTATAAAGCATTCAATCAAGGTCTTCGGATGCTCTCCTTTTTGAGTGTACAATTCAACCTTGGTCTAACTACCCTTAGGGAGGAAAGCTTCTACTGTTGCTTCCATCAGCCCCGAACTTTGGCTTCCAGCTGATCTCTTTCCCGATTATTTGTAGGAGGATCTGGGGGGAAATTCTGGTCCTCTGTGTCCTTTGTGAGAGGGCTTTTTCTCTAGGGAGCTATCTGGCTTATCTGTTATCTCCACTATAATCATGGGTGGGAAGAATCTCATTCAGCAGCCAGCAAAAGTCTCCAGAAGTTGGTTTGTGAATGGCCACTAGTCTTTCTAATTTCTCTCTAAATTTGGTAGGATCCTCTGAATGTGGAGGTCAAGGGGTTTTATGATTTAAAAGGTCTGTCCAGGGACCATGAATTCTTTGTGGTGGGCGAGGGGTGTGTCCAAGATCCTGCCCTAAACAAATTGCATCGAAAGACCTGCAGTTGACCAAGCAAAGTGAGCCTTACTTCAGTCCTAGGGGCTTCTGCTGAATTGAATTCCTGGCTTTTCATCATTTACATGAGTAACTTGTATACTCTGGGGCTGGGGTACAAGCTGGAGTAAGTTCTGTAGGAGTAAATTGAAACAAATCTCTGCAAATCTTGTAGGGAAGAGGAAGCTAAGACAGGCAGTTGGGTGTTTAATGGATTTTTTTCTGAGCAAGGTGGGCAGTTTGGGGGTAACAAGAACTATTGAGGAGATAGGGCTAGATTAAAAAGTTTTTTAAAAGATTTTATTTAAGTACTTGAGAGGGGGAAACAGAGAGAAAGAACAAGTAACAGGATGGGCAGAGGGAGTAACAGACTCCCCACTGACCAGGGAACCCAGTGTGGATCCCTGGACCCCAGGATCACGACCTGAGTTGAAGGCAGACGCTTAGCCGACTGAGACCCCCAGGTGCCCCAGATGGCCCTGATTTTTAAGCAGGGGAATTTATGTTCAATGTGGGCTTGTTGTTCTAAGTTTATTTTCTATTCTTTTATATTATTGAGAGAGCACCTAAGGCCAAAGAACCTAGGAGTAAGGAAGGGAAAAGTCTTTCTCCTTTATAGTTTCAGTGGCCAATGTGGTGGAGCTCTCCACCTGCTGGATATTGCTCATCTGGGGGCTGCTGCAGCTGAGAGATCCTGGGACCTCTAACAAGTGCTGGCAGAAGACAAAAATTCTTACCACATCAGCCTCTCAGATCTCCACCTGCAGCATCTGTTGGAGGCAAGAGTGGTGAGACCACTTTCTCCTCTTTATAAATTTAGATTAGTAGGAGAAAATATTTGTGTGAACTAGCTCCTTGGGTAGAGCGACTCTGGGAAAGATTTGTTATGAGTACTCTTGCTTCCTATTGACTCTATCCCTCCCAGAGATGGTCACTGTTTTCCTTTGTCTCTGTCTTTTGTGTCACTTGCCACATGGGGGAAAACCATAGGGTAGGACAAGAAACATAGGCCCTATAAACCTGCCGTTCAAGCTGGCCTCACAGACTAGTGAATCTAAGGTTCTTTGGCTGGTCCAATACTTATATCGGCATAAGACAGGTTAACAGAAGAAAAATAAATGGAACGTTGTATGGGAGCCCCGTATGGGAGCCCAGAAAAGTATAGAACTCGAAGAAGTGACTGAAGCAGCCAGAGTTTACGCATTTTAGAAAAGCAACAATAAATTTGTGAAGAATTGACAAGTCAAAGAAGTTTGGGCTTGAGGTAGTGAATTAGTGAGGAAGTAACAAAGTTTATTAACATAGCCTTCTCGGCCTTGAATCCCCTATCTCTGGTGATAAGGATATTGTCTACCTTCTCACTATAGGGAGGATACCTTCTCATGGGGGATTTATTTCCTGCTTTCAGGAGAACAAATAAGAATCAGAGTGTCCTTCCTGCAATGGCTGTTTCTCAAGTACCTTTAATTCAAAATAATATGGGAAGTGCTGTATTTTGGGGTGGCCCATTCTGTTTTCCCTCAGTGACTTCTTCAGAAACTAGCTACCTGTTGTAGACCTATAAATCATGGAAGCTCCATTTATTTTCTTTTTCTTTGCACATCCCACTGCAATAATAGGTCCCATATGCATACTTCCTGCTGTGTCAAGAAATACTTCCTCCTATTGGTCATAAAACCACCTTGTTTAAGTTGCAAGGAGTGTTCCCTAGATCTAACGTTAATATGTGTCTAATGACGTCAGGTTCCTAGTTTTTATCCTTGTTTACATTAACTTTGTACTGCCACCACTCAAACCCTTTTCTGTTGCCGCAGACACCACTGATGTCTTAGGTCACAAGGGGTCATCAGGGGAAAGTTTTTTCTATGTCCCCAAATGATTCCACCTAATTTAGCCTCCAAATCCCTAGCCATGTTTTCAAAGATCTCTACAATAGAATCCCCATCTATTCTCTGAGCTCATGTTCTCTTACTCCCTTGCATGTGTACCTTTTCTCCCCAGCCAAACAGGATTATTTGCTCTTCTTCAGTCATGCCCCATTTATTTTTGAACCACAAGCCTTCGCCATTCCCTTTTCCTGGAGCACCTACCACCCGTTAAATTTTGATTGTTGGAAAACTACTTATCTTCCAAGCTTTGTTCAAAGCTCTAGAGGAGATGCTGATCTGAATCCCTGGCAAACATTATCCCTTATTCTTTACCAGGAAGTTTAGGCTCCAACCTAGATTGTTCATCTTCTCACAACCTCCAATGCATGTATCTGCTGCTACAACTTTGTTCATGATATTTTCTGTGCTGGAATTTTGTGGCAAGTACTAAAGAGAGCCTGTCAACTGTTATGGATCAAAGAAAAGGGAGTTGCTTGGGCATTCAGTAGAAACTTGTAGTCAGGACGGTTAGGAAAGCATTCCAGTTGATCTTGAAGTATGGATAAGATTTTAATAGGCAGGTATGGATAGAGTCCTTTGTGAGAGGGGACTACATGGAGCCTAGCACAATGCCTTGTATAGAATATACTTAATATGTACTTGTTGAATGAATGAATACATGAATACATGAGGGGTGACAGGGTCACTGCTGACCTGTACCTCTATCAGCGTGATTGAGTTGATCATATTGGTTCTCTTTCTCTTAGGAGAGATTTGGAACAGCCTAAGAGTATTAGGTGCCTCAAGGGAGAAGAGGACCTGAAAATAGTGGTATGTGAGTGGAAGGCAAAGGTTTCCCACCTCATAATTTTCTGAAACCTGGTCCAGGTGAGATAATGACTTGAGGATCTGTGATGGCAGTTCAAGTGCAAGCAGCACAATTTTAGGCTGATAGGCCTCACCTGAGTTGAGGTCTTTACCTCCTAAGGAAGGCCTCACTCTTGGAGGACTCCACTCATTTGCACCTAGTTCTGAGAATCACTTTTAAACTTTAAATACGAGCTGAGGTTGGAATGGGACTCCCAGTTTTGAGCTGAGGTTAAGTTTACTGTAGGAACTCTGGATACAGTCTTCATAATGAAACCATAAAGTTCTCTTGTGAGTCCTGAATGAAGCAGTTCCAAAATGGGCAAGTTGAAAAAAAGAACTACAATGATATATCATGTCACACCTGTTAGAATGGCTTTCCTCAAGAAGACAAGAGATAGCAAGTGTTGATGAGGATGTGGAGATAGGAAAACCCTGTATACTGTAGGTGGCAATGGAAATAGAAGCCACTATGGAAAACAATATGGAGATTCCTCAAAAAATTAAAAATAGAACTACCATATGATCCAGTAGCCCTACTTCTAGGTATATATTTGAAGGAAATGAAAACATTATTTTGAGAGTTATCTGCACCCCTTTGTTCATTGCATCATTATTTACAATAGTGAAGACATGGAAAACCTAAGTATTCATCATTGGATAAGTGGATAAGGAAAATATGATACACACACACACACACACACACACACACACACAGAGAGACACTGGAATACAATTCAGCTATAAAAAAGAGGGAAATCTTTCTATTTGTGACAACATGGATGGACCTCGAGGGTGTAATGCTAAGTGCAACAAGTCAGACAGAAAAAGACAAATACCGTATGCTCTCACTTATATGCAGAATCTAAAAAAGCTGAACTCATAGAAATAGAAAGTAGCATGGTGGTTGCCAGGGGCTGGGGAGTGGCGAAATGGGGAGATGTTGGTCAAAGGGCACAAACTTTCTGTTATAAGATGAACAAGTGGGCAGCCCGGGTGGCTCGGCGGTTTGGCACCACCTTGGGCCCAGGGCCTGATCCTGGGGACCTGGGATCAGGTCCCATGTCGGGCTCCCTGTGTGGAGCCTGCTTCTCCCTCTGCCTGTGTCTCTGCCTCTCTCTCTCACTGTGTCTCTCATGAATAAATAAATAAAATCTTTTAAAAATTAAAAAAAATAAGATGAACAAGTTCTGTGGATCTAATGTACAACATAGTGACTCTAGTTAATAGTATTGCATCATACACTGGAAAGTTGTTAAGAGAGTAGATCTTAAATGTTATCACCAACAAAAATGGTCATTACATAAGGGGATGGAAGTGTTAACTAACCTTACTGTGGTAATCCTTTCCCATTAAGTATGTGTATCAAATCAAATTGAACACCTTAAATTACATCTGTAATATGTCTCTAATATCTCAATAATGCTGGAAAATTTAATTTTTTTTAATTTAAGAAAAGGAAAATGTAATTGTCCAGTAAACATGAAAATATGCTCCACCATACTGCTAAGAAAAAAAAAAACAAAAAACCATGTGATGGCACCTGGGTAGCTCAGTTGATTAAGCATCTGCCCTCGGCTCAGGTCATGATCTCAGGGTCCTAAGATCTGCCCTGCCTCACCTTGAGACCCCTGCTCAGTGGGGAGTCTGCTTCTCCCTTTCCCTCTGCCCTGTCCCCCTGCTTGTTGTCTTTTTCTCTTGCTCTCACTCTATCTCAAATAAATAAAATCTTGTTAAAACACCACCCAAAATAAAACCTTAGAAAGAAACTATGTAGAATTAATCAGAAATGCAAAAAATCAATAAAATATCTGATAATGCCAAAGGCTGGTAAGGATGTGAGGAATAGGGAATACCTGCCAAAGGGTAGATGGGCATAGCCTATTTAGAGACTAATTAGGAGCAACACCTAATGAAACTCAAATTACATACAACTGATTGCCAGCAAGTATGAGTATTATAGTGTTTCAAGGTATATACCCAAGATAGGCTCTTATCCAATGCATTCGAGGAAGCATGTACAATGATATTTATTTTGTTATTCTTTTGATATATATGTGTTGAGTGCCTGCTATATACTTGGCACTGTTCTGTGTACTGGGATTCTATCATAGAACAAACCAGACAAAAACCCCTGTTCTAATGGTGTTTACATTCTAGCAGAGGGAAGCAGTGCATGTCATATAGAAAAATCAAAGTTGCCTAAATGGCCATCAGTAGAAAATGAAATATAAGGAAAAATAATCTGCTTTTTCCCCAGCAATAGAATATCATAAAATAGCTAATACATGATGGAGCTCTATGTTTCTCATTACTTTGTGTGAGAAAAGTAGGTAGCAGAATATATTGTATAAACCATTTATGTAAATATTTTAAAACAAGAACCTGTTGGATACCGTTTGTAAGTACCTGTATATGCAGATAAATGTATTATAATAAAAAAACAAAGGAAGGCCACCAACTAAACTCTTGTTGCTGGTTGCCCCTAGAGAGTGCATATGTGTGGATGGAGGGAGTGAAATAGTATTTGGGATGAGGACAAAGAGCTTTGATTTCACTGGCGATGCTTGACTTATTTTATTTAAAAACAGAAGGCCAAAATGACAAAAATGTTAGTAATTTCCTATTGTAGGTAGTCGGTTTCCTGTTTTTGTTAAATTTCCCCCTTGCACTTATTCATTCTATTAATTTCTCAAGAAAAAAGGAAAAAGTAATTAAAATAAATCAATGGATAATAAATGCCAAATTAATGATATGCAATTTTCTCCATCCCTCTCTACCTTTTTCCTTCTTTCCTTCTTTCTTCCCTTCCTTCCTTCCTTTCTTCCTCTTAGTAACACCAACACAGCATACCAGATCCAACTCTTTTTCATGGTGACCTTGACACCTGTCCATATTTCAGCTCAATTGTTCAGAGTAACTGCAACATGAATGCCTATCATCACAAATAAAATTACACTCAGATCTACCAATTCATAGCTACAGATGGGAATTATATCATCATTTCTGCTTATCTCAGTTTTTCTTCCCCAATAATGTACATCCAGTCATGATCAGAGACAATGCTCAGTTTATAGCAAGGAATCAAGTTAAGAGGCTTTATATTATGAACTTATAGGAAATATGAAATTGCCAATACGATGTATATGTGTTGATCATTTAGTAGTGCCTACGATGATAAATATTTTTATTTTACTTTGGATGTGTAGATACATGAAATTGCACAAAAGTGTATTACTTCATTACGAATTCAACACAGAATGAAGGAGAGACAGAAGGAGAGGGAGATGGGTGAAGGTTTTTCAGTGAATCCAGTGCCAAGCATTTCAGTTTTTACTTAATTAGCAACAGATATGGATAGTATATGTATCCATGTTACAGGCTTGTGGAACTTAGAGTTCACAGACTGTGAGTTATAGAGAATTGGGTTTTGTATCATTGTAGTGTGCTGGAGGTAAGTGAAATATTGCAGATTAATGACTCACCCAGAGAGCTCTCAATAACTACTGCTGGTAGTGATGATAGTTTATAAATACTTTGATTGGGAGAAAGCCTTTCAAATGATAAAAAGAAAGCATATCTCCATCCTCACCTACATGATCAACAGGGGTCTGTTTAACCAAAAAGCAAACTGGTATTATAGCTGGATTCTAAATAAGCTTGTGTAAATGTGAGTGTGTATGTGTGTGTGTGTGTGGGGGGTCCTTTTAAAGTCCCAGCATCTCGGGGTGCCTGGGAGGCTTAGTGGTTGAGCATCTGCCTTCAGCTCAGGTCCTGATCCCGGGGTCCTGGGATGGAGCCTGCTCTCTTTGTGCCTGTGTCTCTGCCTCTCTGTGTCTCTCATGAATAAACAAAACCTTAAAAAAATAAAGTCTCAACATCTCATTAAAGCTACATAGCCAACCAATAAATCTCCTCTGGTATATGCCCAAAAGTATAAGAAACATATGTGTCAGGTCCATAAGTCAGGGGGAATGCTTCCGCAAACCTCATGAAAAAAATGTGTCTCCACACCGTAAGGTCACACCTTGGCCTTCTAAACTCACTGTTGTGAAATGGAGACCCTATGACTCAGCTTTGCCACCCTGTGGCTCAGAGACTCAGATACTGACAAGTTCCATAGCAGAGTCTAGAAGGAGGAAATGGAAGCAACAGAGGAATGGAAACTAAGCAGTAGGTAACATGATGTTAAAGCCATGAAGTTTTACACAAGCCAATGCAAGACATGACACATGGACCACCTATCTCTGTCAGTGCTTTAACATTTGCTAATAATGGGATGAACTCAACATGAAACTGGTCATATTGCTATGCACCCACCCACACATGCTGTCAGTCCTTTAAATGCAAAGATGTTATGCTCCTGTGTATTTGAATTGCCCTGGGAGGTGGTAGTCATTCAAATGAGAACTTCATTTATGCCCTAGAGAGATCTCCTTTGTAGAAGGGCATTTAGTTTGTATGGAGACCTTTGGAGCAACCGAGATCTAGTTATCTTATTTCTAAAATGTGGACCAAGCAAAGTAGGCTTCTTGTCTCTGGAGGTCCACAGGGGTCTCCCTCTTACAGCATGGGTCGATTTGTTTCTGTTCTGTTTTGACTCATGTAACCAGCCAAGGTGATGAAAAACATCTTAATGAACTCGATAAATCTGGTGCAGGTGGCTGGGGGATAAGAAAATCGTACCCCAAATAACCTATAAGCATTAAAAAGCTACAGATATCTTTTAAACTATAGCCCCTGACCCCGACTGTGAGAAAGGAACAATCTTATTTATTAACAGCCCTCCTGACTGCAGTGAGAGGCATTGCCACCATCACTTAAGGCCTGTCGGTGATGAGCTATAGAAATCAAAAGTAATGGAAAGGTCCGTGCCCTCTTAGGAGCAGTAAGCAGAACACAACACTGGTATAAATGGATAGAGTAGCTACGTATGGATAGACAGGAAAATAATATTTACCCACATTAGATGAACAAAGTACACAAGTGTGAAAATAAAACAGTTAAAAAATAGAAAACATTTTACTTTCTCTATTACTACAGCAAAATCTCATGGTAACCATGAATATAATTCAATTGGTGATTGACTTCCCTACCCCACTCTGCTCCTCTCAATTAGGGGTGCGTTAGCTTTCTGAGGTGAGCATAGAAGCACTGACAGATGAGAAAAGGTATTGAAATGGAGTGGACTGGGGCACCTGAGGTGCTTAGTGGTTGAGCATCTACCTTTGGCTCAGGTTGTGATCCCAGGGTCTTGGGATGGAGTCTTGCATCGGGCTCCCCACAGGGAGCCTGCTTCTCCCTCTGCCTATGTCTCTGCCTCTCTCTTTGTGTCTCTCATGAGTAAATAAATACAATCTTTTTTTTAAAAAAAAAAAGAAATGGAGTGGACAACTTTTTACTAGTGCAACTGGGCTCCTGAAAATAAAGGCCTGCCAGCAGTCTAAAATCACCTAGTCATCACATTGAACCTTGTAATAATGCAATTCTACAATTTACAATGTTAAATTTTTGACCCTATTTGTTGATTTATGACAGAGACTTTTATGATAATATCATTGTCTTTACTGCTGCTGCTAATATTACTACTACTACATTAGCAAGAGCTATCATATATTGAGGGCTTTAGGGTGTATCAGGAATTGTGCTATATGCAGACATCTCAATCCCAAAGCCACTTTATGAGACATGCACAATCATTATCTCCATCCAACTGGTACAGAGGCTCAGAGAAGTTAGATAATCTTCCCAGAATTACCTAGTGGTAGAGCTGGAATTGGGCCCAGAGTTTTTGAAATCAAAACCTCAAAGCTTAACAACTATGTTACCACCATGCATACTTCATTTTCTTGTACACTTTCTTATCTTAGAGTCCGTAATAAATCTAATTACAAGCACAAATGTAGCTAGGGTAGATCCCACCTT
Source organism: Canis aureus (assembly GCF_053574225.1). Classification (NCBI taxonomy): domain Eukaryota; kingdom Metazoa; phylum Chordata; class Mammalia; order Carnivora; family Canidae; genus Canis; species Canis aureus. Next base: position 35,110,439 of record NC_135649.1, on the reverse strand, counting down.
CTTGTCCTATTTCTACTCTGTCCTCTCCTAACCAGGGAGTTCAAATGGTAGCCAAGAAGACTACATTGCCTATTGGAATAAGAACAAGAAATGTATTGCTGCATTTCCTTATGGGAAAGGAAGTGCACTGTCTCCATTAAGGACCTGTTTACTTTTTTAATTATCAAAGTATGATGAGACACTTTCTGATGTGTTTCAAGACCCAGAATGGAAATTTACACCATTACATTCTTATAACGGAAATGTGTTCTCTATTTAACAACTTCAAAATGAAACACATTATTAATGCAATATGGACCAGAAGCGTGGCCAAGCACTCAACTGGAAGAAAAAAAAAAAGCAAAATGAAAACAATGACCCAGATGACCAAATTAGACTAAAATTAGTTAAAGCATAAACTGCAAAACCAAGAAAAGCTTCTAACCTCCTTCCCCAATCAAATTAAATACACATATGTAGCTGGTTAAAGATTTAACTTTCAAAATTTAACAAAATTTGCTTGTATATTGGTGATCAACAGTAGAGTCGTGTTCAAGTGGAATGTAATGCCCTCATATATAATTCAGACAATTAATAGGTCCAGAATTATACAAATACACCTACTATATAAGTATTTCCATTTTGTCTCCAAAACCTGTCATCTTGTTTTGTACAAAATAAATAGTCAAATGTTCCTCACTAGATTGTTTTCCCAAAATGAGAGTCAGAAAGAGGTTGTGTTTTGGTAGACTTCAAAGTCTGGAGGTTGACCTCCTCATACCTCAGTTACAGCCACTGGTCCCTGCATGACTCTGTTCTCGCATGTATGTATCATGCATGCATGTATGCATTATGTATGTGAGTATTTACTCCATTTTTCCATTTTCTACTTTTGTTCTCCTTCCTTTACCATAGGTAGCCATTCTAATGCATTTGATTTGTATCATTCTATTTGGTTTTTAAAAAAGATTTTATTTATTTATTTGACAGAGAGCACAAGTAGGAGGAGTGGCAGGCAGAAGGAGAGGGAGAAGTAGGCTCCTCGCCGTTGAGGGTACCCGATGTGGGGCTTGATCCCACGTGAGCTAGAGGCAGACCCTTAACCAACTAAGCCACCCAGGTGCCCCATTCTATTTGTATTTGTAAAAAGCTGATTCTCACTTTCTGTGCATGTATTTTGAAATTTAAATAAATGGCAGTGTTCTGCAGACCCCATTTGGTTTCTTATTTCCCACTAATGTGAATTGCAAATACATACACACAAAAATAAGTGTGTGTGTGTGTGTGTGTGTGTGTGTGTGTAGTTACCCAGAGCCTAAAAATCACCAAATAAGACTTTTCTTTGGCATATGTTTCCCAATTAATTTTACCTATTGTTTTGGGGAATGGGCACGTCAATTGCCAGTGTGGCCAGACCCAATCTCAGATTTTATTTTGAAAAATGTGATGCCACCTTTCATGGAGGTGCATGCATCTTCTCAAAACAGATCCTTTTTACTTCTTTAAAATAATATCTGTGTTGACTCACTGATATTCACACCTCAGGATCTCCTTGCTAGTAGTCCTCTAGTCTTAATTAATAAACTTGGGGGCAAAGTAAAGGTTGCTTGTAATTGTGGGGCTCATGTTGTGACATCCATGTATGCACAGCTGTCTGATTCTCCAAACTTGTCTCAGCCTGTAGAAATGAGCAGCACTGAATCAATTCCTAATAGGTAATTTCACAAATGAAGTATCATTGGTGAGGATGAACTGAAGAAAATCAATATATACTTCTGATGTGTTGTGAAACTCGAATTTTAGTCCTAGATCAACTACAAACTCACTGTGGGACTCTGGGCAAGACCTCTCTGGGCCTTCATCTATACAATGAGGAGAGTTGGACCAGGTAAACTCCAAGGTCCCTGGTCGGGCTGTTATTCCGGGTTAATATGATTTGCACCTGTGGCTCAATGAATACTCTCATTTCTTTTCCTCCCTATCTATCCGCCAGTTATACCAGGAAAAAAACTGGTAAAAACAATAGATTTGGCTGCCTTTTCTTTTTTTCAGGAGAGTTGGAAGATGAGAAGCCCAGGAGCAGGAACAGGTAACAATAGATACCTTTGAGAAGCAGTGCCAGAAAACTAGAGGCAGCCATGGATGAGGTAAGATTTGCCTTAGAGAAAGGTATTGTGGATTGTTCACAGAACTAAGAAACAAAAATGTGTACTGTTGGATGTAATAAAAGTGGTCCCTGGAACAGAAACTTGAATCCATTAGGCAGGGCTAATGATTTTTCAAAATACTATGTTTGAACAGCCTTTTCTGTGGAAAACCTTGAAAATACTATCTCTGTGTCTGTGTTTAAGGCAAACATATTCCACTGAATGAATTTGCCTGATGTCTGTTGCAAAAATATCCAGAAAATACTCAAATGGCCCAAGTCAGATGCAGTGACATATTTCAAGACTGTTATTCAATGTGTAGCTGAATTTTCTCCGTGGATGTTGCAACATTCTCAGCCTCATTCTCAAATGCCTGTTGGGACTGAAGGGGGTTGGGAGATCATTGATCCAAGTCCGAGACTGGCTCTGAGTCAGGAAATGAACTTGAAATGCGTCATTATCTGGGCCTGCTGCACAGCAGAATTTAGCATTGCCCCAGTACAACCTTAGCAGGACCCTTTCCAAGAACATAAACTTTGCCTTTTCCAATTACATCTCCAGACCCCTGCATCATCCCTCCAGTGCTTCACTAGCTCCCACCCCACGCCCAGTGTTTGGAATTCCTAAGAATCTCTTACATAGTACAGTCTCCTGCAGGATGTCTTGCTGACACACAAGCCTTGTGTGACTGGAAGACAGGTCTTAGACCAGATTGAGTTCTGGCTGTGGCAATGGATACACGCATGTCCTTGGGAAAGATACGATCCAAGATCCTGATTTGGTGAGAGAGATCCTCTTGGCCCAAAGAGGTTAAACAACTGCCCTCGTGCTCATGCAGGTAATTAGCAGCAGTAAGGATTAGGGAGGAAGTGTTTCCTTTGACCCCCTAACTGGGTGTTCTTTGGACCTGCCTGTGTGTGCACGCACTCACGTGTGATTCTTTTCTTGAGAGTGTTCAAATACAAGTTGCCAAGAAACAGTTAAAAAAAGGCATCCTGGTATAATGTGATGCTAAGAGCAGTCTCTGAAATAAGACAGATCAGGGCTTGAATCCTGGGTAGAATATTGTAAGGTATGTGCCCTTCAGCAAATAAATGAAGCTCTTTGTTCTGTGATCTAAGAGTAATACAGCCACTGCAGTTTTCTTTTGAACAGTATGTCAGGGTGGACTATTTTTTTGATCCTTTTAACCTATTTGTAATTTTATATTGAAGGTGCATTTCTTTTTTTTTTTGTTTTTTTTTAAGATTTTATTTATTTATTTATGAGAGAGAGAGAGAGAGAGAGAGAGAGAGAGGCAGAGACACAGGCAGAGGGAGAAGCAGGCTCCATGCAGGGAGCCTGACGTGGGGCTCGATCCCGGGACTCCAGGATCGCGCCCTGGGCCAAAGGCAGGCGCTAAACTGCTGAGCCACCCAGGGATCCCCTGAAGGTGCATTTCTTGTAAGCAGCATGTAGTTGGATCTTGCTTTTTAATCCAATCTGACAATGTCTGCCTTTAAATCGGAGTGTTACATGATTTACAGTTTGTGATTATTGATAGGCTCAAATTTGAGTCTATCATCTTCTTTGTTCTCTATTTGTTCTATCTGTTTTTTCTCTTTTTCCTCCTTTTCTGCCTTTCTCTTTTGATTACATGCTTTTTCATGGTTCATTTTTATCTACTTTTTGGGGCTTATTAACTCTTCATTTTGTTATTTCAGTGGTTGTTTTAGTATTTATGGCTTACAGCTTTGATTTACCAGATACTGTCTTCTAGAATATCACACTATTTTACATATATCAATAAAAATCTTACAACAGTGTACCTCCATTTATTTGTCCCCTTCTGGCCTTTTTGTTATTGAGGCTGTACATTTTACTTTTATGTACGTTTAAAACCCTTCGATACATTGTTGTAATTTTGCTTAAACAATCTATCATCTTTTTTTGAAAAAAAAGATTTTATTTATTAATTTGAGAGAGAGAGAGAGCATACAAAGGGAGCGGCAGAGGGAGAGGCAGACTCCCCGCTGAGTGGTGAGCCTGATGTGGGACATGGGACTCAATCCCAGGACCCTGAGATTGTGACTTGAGCTGAAGGCAGATGCCCAACCGACTGAGCCACCCAGATGCCCCTAAACAGTCAATTATCTTGAGCAGATCTTTTTCTTTCGTCTTATGTAGCTACTGTGTCTGGTCACTTCATTCTTTTGCATAGATTCAGATTTCCATCTGGTATGCTTTTCCTTTTGTCTATACAAGATCCCTTAACACTTTTTGGAGTGAGGGGTTCCTGGTGATGACTCATTTCAGCTTTTGAATGTCTGAAAGCATCTTCATTTGTCTTCTTTTTTCTTTATTTTTTAAAGATTTTATTTATTTATTCATGAGAGACACACACAGAGAGAGAGGCAGAGACATAGGCAGAGGGAGAAGCAGGCTCCATGCAGGGAGCTCGATGTGGGACTCAATTCTGGGACTCCAGGATCACATCCCAGGCGAAGGCAGACGTTCAACCACTGGGCCACCTGGGCTGCCTTGTCTTCCTTTTTCAAAGATATTTTTGCCAGGTGTAGGATTCTGGGTGGACAGATTTTTTTTCTTTCAAGGCTTTGAAGATATTGCCACACAATTTCTTTTTTGTTTTGTTTCCCACCAGAAATCAAACTGTCATCTTTACCTTTGTTATTATGTATTTAACAGTCCTTTTTTCTCTGGCTACTTTTAAGATCTTTCTCTTCATCATCACTCTTAAGCGATTTGATCATAATGTACCTTGATGTAATCTTCATGTTTCTTGTGCTTGGACTTCAGTGAATTTCTTGTACCTGTGAATTTGTACTTTTCATCAAATTCAGAATGTTTTCTGCCCCTTTCCCCTTCTTGATGTATTATTTTTTTCTGCCGCTCACGTCTCTCCACACTTTTTGCCGATTCCAAACATGTATATTAGGCCAATTGAGCTGTCTCATAGCTGTTTCTTTTTTTTTTTTTTTCTTGTTTTTATTCTATCTCCTTTTGGAGAGTTTTTATTGCTATGCCTTTCATTCCCTCATCTTTCTCCTGAAATGTACCATCTTGCTAGTCCCATCCAGTGTACTTTTCACTTCACACATTGCAGTTTTTAATCTGTAGAAGTTTGATGCAGATCTTTTAAAAAGATCACCTATGTCTCTACTTAACTTTTTGAGCATCTCAAATTCAGTCATAAAAATGTTTTAATGTCTTTCTCTGATAATTCTAACATATGTGTCACTGCTGGGTCAGTTTCAATTGATCATTTTCCTCATTAGAGCTCATGTTTCCTGCTTCTTTGCATGGCTGCTGATCTTTGATTTGATGTCAGAAATTGTGATTTCACCTTGATGGCTGCTAGATAGTTCATGTTTCCATAAATATTCCTGAGCCTTGTTCTATGATGCAGTTAATTCACTTGGAAATATTTTTATCCTTTCGAGTCTTGCTTAATGATTTGTTAGGTGGTTCTGGAGCAGTGTTCAGTCTAGGGCTACTTATTTCCCACTACTGAGGAATGACCCTTCTGTGTACTCTGCCCAGTGCTCATGAATTATGAGTTTTTCCAGTCTGGATGGTGGGGATAGGTACTATTTCCAGCCCTGTGTGAGCACCAAACAGTTTCTGATTTTTTTCAGATGCCTCTTTCCCAGCCTCAGTTTTTTTTTTTCCACACACATATATCAATAACCACTGCTGTATATGTGAGGGCATTCTCTGCAGCTCTCCAAGGGCTCTCTGTGAAGCTCTGTCCTTTCTGGTCGTCTAGCCAATGAACTTTAGCTGCGTCAGTCTCCCCGGACTTCCAGCTGCATCGGTTTCAACCTAGGGAGTCTACCATCTGTGCCTCAATTCCCCTCTTTGCACCATAGCTCAAGAAATATCTTAAGATGATAAGTTGGAACAATCACAGGGTTCACCTTATTTTTTTCCCATCTTCATTGTCATCGTCCTTCCTTGACTAATACCCAGTGTCCTAGAAACTGTGTCTTCATGTATTTTGTCTGTTTTTGTGGTTGCTTTAAGTGGCAGGTAAATCCTATGCTTATTATTTTACCTTGGCTGCAAACCAAAGCCCCACACGAATTTCTCTGCACATCAGTTTCTCCTCCGTAAAATGGAAGGAATCATGGCCCCCCTGGCACTGAGTATTTGTGAAGATTAACTGAGATAATACATGTGAAACTTTCTCCTAATAGCTGGTCAATAAATATATATCATCTCTCCTTCTCCTTTCTCACATACTAGTTATTTCTCTCCGTGGTATTTACCAGGGCACTGGGCCTTTTAATGGCTCTTGAGGTCTGCAGGGGCTGTTTGAGCCGTCTGTAAAGAGTGTAAGTTGTCAGTTCTTCGGAGCGTATTCCAAAAATATGTTTGGATAATGAAAATGAAGAGAATCACACCTAATCTATCTTAAGAAAACAGATTGAAGGCGAGTGTTTTCATATTTCTCCCAGCTCTGGGAGTAAGTAAAAACAATTGAGCTCTGTCACAGATTCCAAGGGACAGTAACTTCTTGCTAGGTATTTCTCTTCAAGAGCTTCAAGAAAGAGACAGACACACACACACACACACACACACACACACACACACAGAAGCAGAGAGAGAGAGGGAAAGAGAGAGAGAAAATATTCATCATTCTAACACAGACACACTTTTAAAGGGTTATATGTTATTTCAAATTTGGTATTCACTGTGCTTAAGGACAACCAGTGTTTACTTTCATAGCTTAGTTAAGTCTATGGATAATTTATATAGTTCTCTGTGCCTTCTTCAGGAAGCAGCATACTTTTGAGTGAGGAAGTCCCACACCCTCTTAGAAAACTGGATAGAAAGATTGAAAGAGTCTCTCATGGAAAAGGAAGGCAGACACCCAAAGATGGCACAGGCCAGGGAGTGAGTCACAGCTAGCATGCAGCAGCCAAATATACTATAGAGTATAACTTGACCTTTAAAGAAAGAAAGGTCACTTCAAAGATTGAGTCAATTTACAATTTGTATCTTCCCCATGCACAATTTAGAGTACTGTCTTGATTGCTCCTTATGAATAGCAGTCCATTCATGCAATTATTTATTCAATTAGCAAATATTTATTCAGCATTTAATATGTGCATAGCACAGTGCCACAGGCAGTGATGAATAAAATATAGTATCTCTCCTTATATGACTTTTATTGTCAAACTGGTGCCAAATGTAAAGTGACCCTAACTACTGTCCTTAACTTTAATATAACCACTACTAATCCACTGTGGGAATTGGGAGGGAGCAAATTAGCCTTTTAAAATTAGGGCTCAGGGATGCCTGGGTGGTACAGTTGGTTAAGCATCTGCCTTCAGCGCATGTCATGATCTCCGGGTCCTGGGATCAAGCCCTGCATTGGGCTCCCTACTCAGTGGGGAGCCTGCTTCTCCCTCTCCCTCCTACTCATGCTCTGTCTCTGATAAATAAATAAAATCTTTAAAAAATAAAATAGTGGTTCATTTTAGTCCTGACCCTATAGCTTTAATTCAGTCATTCCCACTTCTACATCATACGCTCCCAAACCAATAATGTTAAGGCCCATGTTCAGCATCCACATAGGAATTACCATGCATCTCTCTGGATTTTTCTGTCTTTCCATTCCTATGGCACTATTGCTGATTCATGACTGGGTTTCCCATTTTTGAGGCTGTTCCTGACCAGCCTCAAAAATGGACTTGTCAACTTCAACTAACCACTATGTATCACATTTGATTCTCTAAGGACCTTCAGCTTACGTCTCTGAATCTTTTATTTTGGGATACTTTAGGTAGGACAACCTGATCTAGCTCTGGTACTTATGACTCACGTACTAGCAAGGCTATTCCTGGTTCCTGGGAAATGGAAATCAGGCATTTCAGAATTTAGACATCAGGCAATAAGAAACCTGCTCAGGAAGTACTTCAGAAATTTATTTGTTCCTTTGACATGTATATATCGAGCTGCTGATTTGTGCAGGAACTCTGCTCTGATAAAGCTATAGTCTGCTGAGAGAAAGCTATATTAATTTTTAAAAAGCACAGACAAGTGTAACTTGACAATGATGACAAGAACCATGAAAAGAAATAGGTCAGCACTTGATGGAGAAAGATTGGCTAGTGGTGATGGAAGATGGCTACTTTAAATAGGGTATTTACGAAATTCCTCTCTGAAGAATTGTCACTTAGGGGAGCCCAAGTCGTATAGTAGATTAAGTGTCTGACTCTTGGTTTCAGCTCAGGTCATGATGTTAGGGTCATGATCTCAGGGTCCTGCGACTGAATCCCACGTGGGGCTCCATGCTCAGTGGGGAGTCTGCTTGAGATTCTCATTTTCCCTCTCCCCCTGCCCCTGTGCAAATGCGCTCTCTCTCAAATAAATAAATCTTTAAAAACAATAAAGAATTTTCCCTTAAACAGATCTGTGGGATAGGTAGGAGCCAGTCATGCAAAGATTCATCTGGAGAAAGAGCATTCTAAAATCCTAGAGGAGAACAGAGGCAGCAACTTCTCTGACCTTGGTTGTAGTAACTTCTTAACCAGACGTGTCTCTGGAGGCAAGGGGAAAAAAAGCAAAAATGAACTACTAGGACTTCATCAAGACAAAACCTTCTGCACGGCAAAGGAAACAATCAGCAAAACTAAAAGGCAACCTACAGAATGGGAGAAGATATTCGCAAATGTCTTATCTGATAAAGGGTTAGTATCCAAAATTTATAAAGAACTAATCAAAGTCAATAACCCTAAAACAAATAATATAGTTAAGATAATGGGCAGAAAACATGAGTAGATACTTTTCCAAAGAAGACATCCAGATGGCTAACACACATGTGAAAAGATGCTCAACATCACTCATCATCAGAAAAATACCAGTCAAAACTAGGATGGAATACCACTTCACACCTGTCAGAATGGCTAAAATTAACAATACAGGAATCAACAGATGTTGGTGAGGATGTGGAGAAAGGGGAACCCTCTTACACTGTTGGTGGGAATGTGAACTGGTGCAGTCTCTCTGAAAAACAGTATGGAGGTTCCTCAAAAAGTTAAAAGTAGAATTACCCTATGACCTGGCAATTGCACTACTAGGTATTGATCCAAAATACAAAAATACCACTTCAAAGGGAAACATGCACCCCAATGTTTATAGCAGCATTATTAACAATAGCCAAATTATGGAAAGAGTCCAAATGTCCATCAACTGATGAGTGGAAAATGAAGAGGTGGTATATATAATAGAATATTACTCAGCCATCAAAAAGAATGAAATATTGCCATTTGCAATGATATGAATGGGGCTAAAGAGTATGATGCTAAGCAAAATAAGTTGGTCAGAGCAAGACAAATACCATATGATTTTACTCATATGTTTAAGAAACAGAACAGATGAACCTGGGGGAGATAGAGAGAGAGACAAACCAGAAAACAGACTCTTAACTATAGAGAACAAATTGAAGATTGCTGAAGGGGAGGTGGGTGGGGGAGGGGGCTAAATGTGTGACGAGCATTAAGGAGGGCACTTGTGATGAGCACTGGGTGTTGTATGTAAATGATGCATCACTAAATTCTACTCCTGAAACTAATATTGCACTGTATGTTAACAGTAGAATTTAAATAAAAAGTGGAAACAAAAACAAAAATGAGAAAGAGCATTCTAGACAGAGGGAACATGATAAAAGTCCTATGGTATGTAAGAGCAACAGAATGGAGGCTGTAGGTTCTGGAGAATTGTGAGCAAGGGAACACGAGATAAGATTCGAGTCATGGGCAGGAACTCAATCTTTGGTTTGAATTCACTGTGTTGCTGGGATTGAACTCTTTAGCAGGAGCCGCAGATCAAAGTCAAGAGATTCTAGTATTATTCTGTGGTTGAATTTATGTGTCTCTTTTAATGAGTCATTTCTATTTCTTCTCCTCTAAGTTTTCTCATTGGAAAATGAGGGGATTAGATTAGGCTTTCTTTAAGGTCCTTCTAAACTTTAATATTCTATGATCTATAAAAATAACTTTCGGGGATCCCTGGGTGGCGCAGCGGTTTGGCGCCTGCCTTTGGCCCAGGGAGTGATCCTGGAGACCCGGGATCGAATCCCACGTCAGGCTCCCGGTGCATGGAGCCTGCTTCTCCCTCTGCCTATGTCTCTGCCTCTCTCTCTCTCTCTCTGTGACTATCATAAATAAATAAAAAATTAAAAAAAAATAACTTTCAAAATTCTGACTAATAGTTCTGATTTCTGGGTCAGTTTCAGCTGAACTGCTTTAAACCTTGTGACTTATTTCTGGGGCTATAAATCCTAGTGGATCTATTCTTGTGTCGATTTTATATTCTAATGAGTTTTCTCAAAGTTAATTTCAACATATTTAAATTATCTTTGAAATAAGGTATAAGACATAATATTTTTTATCCTCAATTACCTTCAAAATATGGCTAAGGAAAGATGAAATTTTTTAGGAACTTTGAAATTGTGGCACTGTATATATAGATGAATTATTGAAGATGTTTGAGTAACAATATTTTATAAAAGACAGCTTTATTGAGAAATAGGTCACATATCATGTAATTCACCTATTTTAAGCATACCATTCTATGGATTTTAGTATATTCAAAAGTTGTGAGATCAACACCACAATAAAATTTAGAGCATTTTCATCACTACCACCCCAGAAACCTCATACCCATTTGCATTAATCACAATTTTTTAAAGCCTACAGACATCTTTAATTTTTCGAAAGTGTCATGAACTAACATTCAGAAGGGTGATCTGTTCTCTTGGATCTCTGCAATAGCTAATTTTGGAGGATATGGTTTGTCTCATTCCACTGTGAGCTATGGTATGTAAGTTTAGAATGTAACAACACTAGCAGCACAGAATAGAATAGATTTATCTTAGAAATGGTAAAATCTTTAGCTATCTGCATATGCTGCCTACTTACTTAGATGTGTATTTGTGTTACTTTGGTAGATGTTAAAAATCTACCTATTCCATGATTTGATGTCATTTGCTGACGACTCTTCAGTTTGTTTGGAGACATTTATGAAAATTGATAGCCTTAGTTTTATAACATTAATAAAACATGGACCAAATAATTAGGCTTCTCTTACTTCTTACCGGGAGCTTTGTATTATAGAGAGGTCTTATCTTGCTATTGGCCTCTGATCTACCCAAAGTGACAGTGTGGCCACCTTGGATGAGGAGAAAACTTAATTCTAAATTTTGAAAGGTTAGGTCTCCAATTACTCCTGCTGTCAGCATTTTATCCATATAGTACATTATGTTTTACTTTGGTATCCAGTGTTCTTAAATATTTTTGGAACTTTTCCAAGAACATTTATGATAAAGGAAATTAAAAAGGCACAGTTAGAATATTCTAAAAAGCATGACAATGTTAAAGGTTTGAGCTCCAGCCAGTGGTCCATCAGCTAATTACACTTTTGTCTGCCTAAGCACCCAAATCAGATTTTTCCCCCCTTTGGGCTCTGTTATTCCTATTGGTAAAACTATGAGTAAGTAAACTGAATGGACAGAAAATTGTATGCTACGTGGGGTATTTTTTACAAGTTTTAATGAAAAATTTAATTTAATTAAAAATTTTATTTGGGGCTCAGTTGGTTAAGCATCTGACTCTTGATTTTGGCTCAGGTCGTGATCTCAGGGTCCTGAGATCAAGCCCTTCATCAGGCTCTACACTTAGCTGGGAGTCTGCTTGTCCCCCTCTCTCTGTTCCTCCTCTGCTTGTGCTCTCTCTCTTGCATACCCAAATAAATAAATAAAATCTTAAAAAATATTTTTAAAAATTGAGCATAGTTAATACACAATGTTACATTAGTTATAGGTATATAGCACAGAGATCAACAAGTCTGTACATTATGGTCTGCTCATCACAAGTGTAGCTCCCATCAATCATCATACAACACTATTACAATATCATTAGCTATATTCCCTGTGCTGTGCCTTTCATCCCCATGACTTATTCATTCTATAGCTGGAAGGCTATATACCCCACTCCTCTTCACCTATTTTGCTCATTCTCCCACCTCCTCCCTTCTGGTAACCATCAGTTCTCTGGGTTTATAGGTCTGATTCTGCTTTTTTGTTTGTTTATTCATTTTGGGTTTTTTTAGATTCCACATATAAGTAATATCATATGGTATTCATCTTTCTCAATCTGACCTATTTCACTTAGCATAATACCCTCTAGGTCTATCTATGTTGTCACAAGCAGCACAATCTCATCCTTTTTATGACTCTGTAATATTCCATTGTGTGTGTATGTATATATACACACACACACACACCATATCTTCTATCAATGGACACTTAGTTTGCTTCCATATCTTGGCTATTGTAAATAATACTGCAATGAACATAGGGATGCATATACCTTTTCAAATTAGTGTTTTTGTTTTGGGGGTGTAGATACCCACTAGTGGAATTATTGGATCATAAGGTATTTCTATTTTTAATTTTTTGAGAAACCACTGTACCATTTTCCACAGTGGCTGCACCAATTTACATTCCCACCAACAGTGCACAAGGATTCTTTTTTCTCTACATCTTTACCAACACTTGTTATTTCTTCTCTTTTTGATTTTAGCCATTCTGACAGGTGTAAGGGGATACCATGGTGGTTTTGATTTGCGCTTTACTTGGGGTATCTTAAGGGGCCCCAAATTATACCTATCTGCCTATGTGTCAGGTCAAATTTGGTCATAGAGAATGGTCATTGGAAGGTTTCCTGAGTGGTTTCTCTCAAGCACCTCCCAACAGCAAACTTACTCCAGGGTTTAAAAAAAAGCTACCTTTCAGCAAGGTAGTGATTTGAAGGTGTTTTTACTCTGTAGTGTTATCTGACATAAAAGATTTTCTTAAATATTTAATAATGCTCCTATGAGAAATGCCAGTCCTTACTCTAGACCTACTGTGGAATAAGTAACTGAACTTTTATAAGTACACAGGTAGTCCTTGTACACATTAAAGTTTAAGAAGCAATATGACAGATGGTCTCTAAAGATATCTACTAGGCTAAGCAGTACTCCTGGAACTTTAATGTAGTAGATCTGAAGTGGGGACTGTAATTCTGCATTTATAACAAGATCCAAGGTGACGCCAATATTGTTGGTCCACAGACCATGCTTGAGTATAATGAGCTGGTCTTGATTTTTTGCGATTTTGTAATAAGAATGAGTTATGAAAACCTAAGTACATACATGTTCAACTAAATTCTTACCTGTTTGACTTATAATGTATCTAACATGAATATGTGCTAGTTAGCCTATCTTCAGTGTTACCTAGAAGAATCTGTGTCCATTACAGAAATCAATTACTTTGTAAGGTACTTTATACTTTTTGTTTTTTTTTTTTTTTATTTTTTTTAAATTTTTTTTTTTTTTATTTATTTATGATAGGCACACAGTGAGAGAGAGAGAGGCAGAGACACAGGCAGAGGGAGAAGCAGGCTGCATGCACCGGGAGCCCGATGTGGGATTCGATCCCGGGTCTCCAGGATCGCGCCCTGGGCCAAAGGCAGGCGCCAAACCGCTGCGCCACCCAGGGATCCCTATACTTTTTGAAACAAATTTTAATACGTGATCTCATTTGATCCCTGAATGCCTGTCCTTATTGTCTCTGCCTAGGCCTTTTCCAGTTGGTCTGGGCCTTGAAGTGGTGGCAATAGGAAGGAAGATTTATTTGTTCTTAGAGCCAAATCCAAAACACTAAAGCTGGAATGTTGAGTTGGTAACTAGTAGGCTAGATTTATTTTCCTGGTACAAGAAGTTTCCCAGGGTACTCTGAGGGGAAAGAGTGCTCAAAACAAGGACTGGCCTCTTAAGAAGTAAATGAGGTTATAAGAAAAATCCATGTGTCATGGAGATTTAGTCTTAAGATATCAAGGTTTAACACTTCTGCCCATTTTTCTCTATCTCAGTGAAGACAGAAGAGGGAGAGGGATACTGATTTGCTAACTACTGAAGCTTGAAACACATTAGAAAAATTCTTCCAGGTGGTTTGGGGTTGTATGATCAGTTATTACTTACAGTTCCTATCTTCTTTTTCACTTCTTAACTACAGTTCCCTAATCAAAATGCAGATAGTAATTTAGTGTAAAATCTTCACCCCTACCTTCAGAGGAGGCTTCAAGATGGTGGCATAGAAAGATTCTCAGCTCACCTCCTCCTATGAACACAACAAATCTATAGCTACATATGGAACAATTACCTCTAAAAATGACCTAAAAGCTAGTTGACCAGTGCTTCCACAACAAAGGGTAAAAGGACCACATTGAGATGGGTAGAGGGGCAGTGTGTGGTCTAGCAAGAAAAAAAGTCATCCGAATAAAAAGAAAGAAGTAAAATCATTGCTATTTCAGATGATGTGATACTATATATACAAAAACCTAAAGACTCGACCAAAAAACTTTTAGAACTAATAAATGAATTTAGTAAAGTTTCAGGATACAAAATCAATATATGGAAATCTATTGCATTTCAGCATACTGATAATAAACTGTCAGAAAGAGAAATTACAGGTAACAATCCCATTTACAATGGTATCACCAAGAATAAAATACCTAAGAATAAATGTAACCAAGGAGATGAAAGACCTGTATACTGGAAAATGTAAAACACAAGTGGGGTGGGGCAAGATGGTGGAAGACTAGGGTCCCCAAATCACCCATACCCACCAACTAACCTAGGTAACTTTAAAATCATACTGAAAACCTACGAATTTGGCTTGAGATTTAAAGAGAGAACAGCTGGAATGCTACAGAGAGAAAAGTTTGCACTTCTAACAAGGGAGGAAGACGAAAAAAAATAAATAAAAAAGAATCCAGTTGGGGAGGGGCCCCCCACAAGGAGCCGGGCTAAGGCCAGGAAGCAAGAGCCCCCAGGACAGGAAAGCCCAGCCCTGGAGATGCAGGAACTTTAACAATCTTCCCGGATGGAAAGGTGCTCGCAGGGAACTTGGGAAGGACCCCAGGAGGGACAGTGGAGCCCCCAGGTTCTCCAGGTCACTAACAGAGTAAGTGCCCCCCCCCCCCGGGAAGAGGGCGCCACACCCCATGGGCCCAGCTCCCTAAAGGGCTGGATGTGCACCCAGCAGGGCCTTGGGAGCAGCTCAGGTGGCGGCTCTGTGTGGAGGGGGCTGCGTGGCCCCCAGAGCCGATTTCAGTGGCGCAGGCCCCGGAGCCCAGGGCATCATGGGACACAGCCCAGGATCCGGCGCTCCCCCTGGGACAGGGGGAGGCCAGGAGGACACAGGACAGTGAGGACGCTCCTGCTGTCCCACCCCGAGCTGTGCAGGTCAGCACCCCCTGCCCCCAGAGCATCCAGGCCAGTGTGGACTGCGAGCTGTGGGAGTTACTGTGGGAGCTGACTCCAGAGCTGGAGAGCTGGCCGCCGCCAGTGTGGTTGTTCCTCCCTGTGTCACCTTGTGCCTGGGACAGAGCGGGGCCACCAGGGAACAGGGGCCTCACTGGGTAAACAGCTCTCACTGAGCCTGACACCTGGCAGGAGGCAGGGCAGCTCCCCCAGGTGCACACACCTGACAATCAGCACAGCAGCCCCGCTCCCAGAAGACCAGCTGGAAGGGCAGGGGAAGTGCAAGTTCTGACCAAGCAGCACTGGAAAGCTCCAGGGGAGTGGAGGGATTTACAGTATATAGAATCAGAGGATACCCCTCCTTGTTTTTTTGTGTTTTTTTTTGTTTTTAACTTTTTTTCTCTTCTTTTCTTTCCTTTTTCCAGTACAACTTGTTTTTAGCCACTCTGCACTGAGCAAAATGACTAGAAAGAAGAACTCACCATAAAAGAAAGAATCAGAAATAGTACTCTCTCCCACAGAGTTACAGAATTTGGATTACAATTCGATGTCAGAAAGCCAATTCAGAAGCACTATTATAAAGCTACTGGTGGCTCTGGAAAAAAGCATAAAGGATTCAAGAGACTTCATGACTGCAGAATTTAGATCTAATGAGGCTGAAATTAAATCAATTAAATGAGATGTAATCCAAACTGGAGGTCCAAGTGACGAGGGTTAATGAGGTAGAAGAATGAGTGACAAAGAAGGCAAGTTGATGGCAAGGAAGGAAGCTGAGGAAAAAAGAGAAAAACAATTAAAATATCAAGAGGAAAGGTTAAGGGAAATAAATGAAATGACAGCCTCAGAAGGAAAAAAAACCACATTTAATTGGGGTTCCAGAGGGTGCCAAAAGGGACAGAGGACCGGAAAATGTATTTGAACAAATCATAGCTGAGAACTTCCCTAACTTGGGGAAGGAAACAGGCATTCAGATCCAGGAGATAGAGAGATTCTCCCCTAAAATCAATAAAAACCATTCAACATCCTGACAACTCATAGTGAAACTTGCAAATTCCAAGGATAAAGATCCTTAAAACATCAAGAGACAAGAGATCCCTAACTTATATGGGGAAAAGTATTAGATTAACAGCAGACCTCTCCACAGAGACCTGGCAGGCCAGAAAGGGCTGGCAGGATATATTCAGGGTCCTAAAGGAGATGAACATGCAGCCAAGAATATTCTATCCAGCAAGGCTCTCATTCAGAATAGAAGGAGAGATAAAGAGCTTCCAAGATAGGCAGGAACTGGAAGAATATGTGACCACCAAACCAGCTCTGCAAGAAATATTAAGGGGGACTCTGTAAAAGAAAGAGGAAGTCCAAAGAAACAATCCACAAAAACAGGGACTGAATAGGTATTATGATGACACTAAATTCATATCTTTCAATAGGAACTCTGAACGTGAATGGGCTTAATGATCCCTTGAAAAGGCGCAGGGTTTCAGACTGGATTAAAAAGCAAGACCCATCTATTTGCTGTCTACAAGAGACTCATTTTAGACCTAAGGACACCTACAGCCTGACAATGAAAGGGTGGAGAACCATTTACCATTCAAAAGGTCCTCAAAAGAAAGCAGGGGTAGCAATCCTCATATAGGATAAATTAAAGTTTATCCCAAACTCTGTAGTAAAAATGAAGAGGGACACTATATCATACATAAAGGATCTATCCAACAAGAGGAACTAACAATCATGAATATTTATGCCCCTAAGTGGGAGCTGGGAGTATATCAATCAATTAATAACCGAAGTTAAGACATACTTCAATAATAATACACTTATACTGGGAAACTTCAACATGGCACTTTCTGCAAATGACAGATATTCTAAGCACAACATTTCCAAAGAAACAAGAGCTTTAAATGATACACTGGACCAGATGGATTTCAGGGATATTTACAGAACTTTACATCCAAACACAATTGAATACACATTCTTCTCAGGTGCACATGGAACTGTCTCCAGAATAGACCACATACTGGGTCACAAAACAGGTCTCAACTGATAGCAAAAGATTGAGATCGTCCCCTGCATATTTTCAGACCATAACTCAATCATAGAAGAAATTTGGAAGAAATTCAAACACGTGGAGGTTAAGGACCATCCTGCTAAAAGATGAAAGGGTCAACCAGGAAATTAGAAAAGAATTAAAAAGATTCATGGAAACTAATGAGAATGAAGATACAACCATTCAAAATAATTGGGATACAGCAAAAGCAGTCCTGAGAGGGAAATACATCACAATACAAGCATCCCTCAAGAAACTGGGAAACACTCAAATACACAAGCTAACCTTGCACCTAAAGGAACTGGAGAAAGAACAGAAACAAACAAACAAACAAAACAAAACAAAAAACCCTACCCCCAGCAGAAGAAGACAGTTAATAAATATTCGAGCAGAACTCAATGAAATAGAGACCAAAAGAACTGTAGAACCGATCAACAAAAGCAGGAGTTGGTTCTTTGAAAGAATTCATAAGATAGATAAACCATGAGCCAACCTTATTAAAAACAAAAGAGAAAAGACTCTAATAAAATCACGAATGAAAAAGGAGAGATCACCACCAATACCAAGGAAATACAAACAACTTTAAAAACATATTATGAGCAGCTATATGCCAATAAATTAGGCAATCTAGAAGAAATGGATGCATTTCTGGAAAACCACAAATTACCAAAACTGGAACAGGAGGAAATAGAAAACCTGAACAGGCCGATAACCAGGGAGGAAATTGAAGCAGTCATCAAAAACCTCCCAAGACACAAAAGTCCAGGGCCAGATGGCTTCCCAGGGGAATTCTATCAAACGTTTAAAGAAGAAACAATACCTATACTGCTAAAGCTGTTCCGAAAGTTAGAAAGAGATGGAATACTTCTAAACTAGTTCTATGAGGCCAGCATCACCTTAATTCCAAAACCAGACAAAGACCCCACCAAAAAGGAGAATTATAGACCAATATCCCTGATGAACACAGATGCAAAAATTCTCACCAAGATACTAGCCAATAGGATCCAACAGTACATTAAGAAGATTATTCACCATGACCAAGTAGGATTTATCCCCTGGATGCAAGGCTGGTTCAACACTCGTAAAGCAATCAATATTATATATCATATCAACAAGAGAAAAATCGAGAACCATATGATCCTCTCAGTAGATGCAGAGAAAGCATTTGACAAAATACAGCATCCATTCCTGATCAAAAGTCTTCAGAATGTAAGGATAGAGGAAACATTCCTCAGCACCTTAAAAGCCATCTATGAAAAGCCCACAGCAAATATCATTCTCAGTGGGGAAACACTGGGAGCCTTTCCCCTAAGATCAGGAACAAGACAGGGATGTCCACTCTCACCACTGCTGTTTAATATAGTACTAGAAGTCCTAGCCTCAGCAATCAGACAACAAAAAGAAATAGAAGACATTCAAATTGGCAAAGAAGAAGTCAAACTCTTCCTCTTTGCAGAAGACATGATACTGTACATAGAGAACCCAAAAGACTCCACCCCAAGATTGCTAGAACTCCTACAGCAATTCGGCAGTGTGGCAGGACAGTGTGGCAGGATAAGAAAACCATAGCTGGGGGCATCACAATGCCAGATTTCAGGTTGTACTACAAAGCTGTGGTCATTAAGACAGTGTGGTACTGGCACAAAAACAGGCACATAGATCAATGGAACAGAATAGAGAATCCAGAAATGCGCCCTCAACTCTATGGTCAACTAATATTCGACAAAGCAGGAAAGACTATCTACTGGAAAAAAGACAGTCTATTCAGTAAATGGTGTCGGGAAAATTGGACAGCCACATGCAGAACAAGGAAACTACACCATTCTTTTACACCATACACAAAGAAAACATTCAAAGTGGATGAACGATCTAAATGTGAGAGAAGAATCCATCAAAATCCTAGAGGAGAACACAGGCAACACCCTTTTTGAACTTGGCCTCAGCAACTTCTTGCAAGATACATCCATGAAGGCAACGGAAACAAAAGCAAAAATGAATTTCTGGGACTTCATTAAGATAAGAAGCTTCTGCACAGCAAAAGAAAAAGTCAACAAAACTAAAAGACAGCCTACAGAATGGGAGAAGTTATTTACAAATGACCTCTCAGATAAAGGGCTAGTATCCAAGATGTATAAAGAACTTATTAAACTCAACAGCAAAGAAACAATCCAGCCATGAAATGGGTAAAAGATATGAACAGAAAGTTCACAGAGGAAGACATAGACATGGCCAACAGGCACATGAGAAAATGCTCTGGGGCAGCCCCAGTGGTTCAGTGGTTTAGCGCCTGCCTTCAGCCCAGGGCATGATCCTGGAGTCCCAGGATCGAGTCCCATGTCAGGCTCCCTGCATGGAGCCTGCTTCTCTCTCTGCCTGTGTCTCTGCCTCTCTCTCTCTCTCTCTCTCTCTGTTATGAATAAATAAATAAAATCTTAAAAAAAAAGAAAATGCTCTGCATCACTGGCCATCAGGGAAATACAAATCAAAACCACAATGAGATACCACCTCACACCAGTGTTAATGGGGAAAATTAACAAGGCAGGAAACAACAAATGTTGGAGAGGATGTGGAGAAAGGGGAACCCTCTTGCATTGTTGGTGGGAATGTGAAGTGGTACAGCCACTTTAGGAAACTGTGTGGAGGGTCCTCAAAGAGTTAAAAATAGAGCTTCCCTCTGACCCAGCAATTGCACTACTGGGGATTTACCCCAAAGATACAGATGCAGTGAAATGGAAGGACACCTGCACCCCAATGTTTATAGAAGCAATGACCACAATAGTCAAACTGTGGAAGGAGCCTCGGTGCCCATAGAAAGATGAATGGATAAAGAAGCTGTGGTTTATGTATACAATGGAATATTACTCAGCCATTAGAAACCACAAATACCCACCATTTGTTTCGATGTGGAGGGAACTGGAGGGTATTATGCTGAGTGAAATAAGTCAATTGGAGAAGGACTAACATTATATGTTCTCATTCATTTGGGGAATATAAAAAATAGTGAATGGGAATACAGGGGAAAGGAGAGAAAATGAGTGGGAAATATCAGTGAGGATGACAGAACATGAGAGACTCCTAACTCTAGGAAACGAATACGTGGTAGTGGAAGGGGAGGTGGGCTGGGCGATGGGGTGACTGGGTGTCGGGCACTGAGCGGAGCACTTGTAGGGATGAGCACTTGGTGTTATGTTATATGTTGGCAAATTGAACTCCAATAAAAAAATAAAAAATAAAAATAATAAATAATTTAAAAAGAAAATATAAAACACTAATGAGAATATTAAAGAAGACACAAATAAATGGAATGATATTCCATGCTCATAGATTAGAAGAATTAATGTTAAAATGTCCATACGACCTGAAGCAATCTGTTTTAATTGCAATCCCTATCAAAATACCAATGGCATTTTTTCACAGAACTAGTACTAGTAATTGCAAAATTTGTGTCAAGCTACAAAAGGCCCCAAATAACCAAAGCAGTCTTGAGAAGGAAGAAACAAACATGGAGATATCACACTCCTGATTTCAGTCTATACTACAAAGCAATTATAAATGAAAACAGTATGGTTTCGACATAGAAACAGACACATGGGTCAACAGAGAGCCCAAAAATAAAGTCATGGATACATGGTCAATTAATTCATGATACCGATAAGAATACACAATAGGGAAAAGATAGTGTCTTCAATAAATGGTCCTGGACCAAAAAAAAATAATGAAATTGCCAATTTGCAATGATGTCAATTGAGCTAGAGATTATTATGCTAAGCAAAATAAGTCAGTCAGAGAAAGACAAATATCATATGATTTCACTCATATGTGGATTTTAAGAAGAAAAACAAATGAGCAATGGGGAAAAAAGAGAGAGAGGCAAACCAAGAAACAGACTCTTAGTTACAGAGAACAAACTGGTTTTTACGGGGGCAAAAGGTGGAGTGGGTAAAATAGGTGATGGGGAGTAAGAAGGGCCCTTGTGATGAGCACTGGGTGTTGTAAGTATGTGATGGATTACTAGCTTCTATACCTGAAACTAATATTACATTGCATGTTAACTAATTGGATTTTAAATAAAAACTTAAAAAAATAAAATTAAAATAAATGGTGCCAGAAAACTGGGCAGGCACATGCAAAAAATGTGACTGGACAACTATCTTACACTGTATACAATAATTAACTCAAATAAGAAAGAAAACACAAGGCAGTAAGGTTCTTGACATTGTTCTTAGAGATTTTTTTTTATCTGACTCCACAAGCAGGGAAACAAAAGCAAAAATAAGCAAATGGGACTGCATCAAACTAAAAAGCTTTTTCACAGCAAAGAAAATCCTCAATGAAACAAAAAGACAACCTACTGAATGGGAGAAGATGTTTGCAAATCATATATCCAATAAGGGATTAATATACTATATATAAATATGTATAAACTCATACAACTCAATAACAAAGCCAACCTAATTTGAAAATAGGCAGAGGATCTGAATAGCTATTTTTCCAAAGACATACAGATGACCAACGGAAACATGAAAAGATGTTCAAAAAAACCGTTCCACATCATTGATTATCAGGGAAATGCAAATCAAAATCAAAATGAGGTATTACCCTACACTTGGTAAAATGGTTATTATCAAAACAACAAGAATTAACAAGTGCTAGGGAAGATGTGGAGAAAAGGGTGACCTTTTACACTGTTGCTAGAAATGTCAATCAGTGCAGCTACTATGGAAAACATGAAGTCGCCTCAAAAATTAAAATGGAACTACCATATGATCCAGATATATTATTCTGTGTATTTATAAGAAGAATACAAAACCAGTAATTCAAAAGGATATTTGCACCCATGTGTTCATTGCAGCATTATTTACAATAGCCAAGAATGAACACAATGTGAGTGTTCATAAATAGATGAATATATAAAGAAAATGTGATATATATATGTATATATAATATTCAGCCATAAAAAAAGAATGAGATCTTGCCATTTGTGAAAACATGGATGGACCTTGAGGGTATTATATTAATATTATATTATATTAAGGGAAATAAGTGAAAAAAGTCAAATAAAGAAAGGCAAATACTGTATAATTTCACTTACATGTGGGATCTAAATACAAAATAAATGAACAAACAAAACTAAACAAAACCAAATTCATACAAAAAGCAGATTGCTGCTTACCAGAAGAAAAAGTGGTTGGGAAGGTGGGCGACATGGGTTAAGTAGCTCAATTTTATGGTGTTGATCGCTTTGTAGCGTATACAAATATCTGGTTTATTCTTCATACTAACTGCTTTGTTTTCTGACAATTTGTGTATATTTCTTGTTTTCATTTCTATGTTATAAGCTGGCAGAGGAATGAGGATAATGTCTTAATTATCATTATCCCACAGTCAAAGATGACTCTTCATTGATTCCATAAATGTATATCAGTAGAAACTCCTATCTAAACATTTAGTTCACCTGCTACAAAAGAGCTGCACAACTCACTGGCTAAAATAATTTACATGAATACTTGCAAGACCAAAACTCCTCTGCTAAAGACCCAAGATTTGAGGTGAGTTGTGATGAAATTCTGAATTTATTAACAAGTTGTTAGATGTATAGTGCTGAAAGTAATTCATTAGCATTTGATGTCTATAAGCTTTGATTTAGATAGAAGAAAAGTATCCTTAGGGCATTAAATCACTGTAAATAGATAACCAAATATGTTTGCTGAAGAGCTAGATTGTTAAATTTTTTTTAAATATTATTTTAAAAATTATCATGGAGGACGTCAATCATATGCAAAAGTGGAAATAATTATATTATGATCTCTCATGTACCCATTACTTAGATTCGATAGTGATCAAACATGGGCTAATTTTGTAATATCCAAATCTCCACCCACTGTCTCCCTCCCTTATATATTTTTTTAATAAAATAATTTTTATTGGTGTTCAATTTACCAACATACAGAATAACACCCAGTGCTCATCCTGTCAAGTGTCCCCCTCAGTGCCCGTCACCCACTCACCCCCATCCCCCTCCCTCCTCCCCTTCCACCACTCCCAATTCGTTTCCCAGAGTTAGGAGTCTTTATGTTCTGTCTCCCTTTCTGATATTTCCCACACATTTCTTCTCCCTTCCCTTATATTCCCTTTCACTATTATTTATATTCCCCAAATGAATGAGAACATACACTGTTTGTCCTTCTCCGACTGACTTACTTCACTCAGCATAATACCCTCCAGTTCCATCCACGTCGAAGCAAATGCTGGGTATTTGTCGTTTCTAATGGCTGAGTAATATTCCATTGTATACATAAACCACATCTTCTTTATCCATTCATCTTTCTTTTTTTTTTTTTTAATTTATTTTTTTATTGGTGTTCAATTTACTAACATACAGAATAACACCCAGTGCCCGTCACCCATTCACTCCCACCCCCCGCCCTCCTCCCCTTCTACCACCCCTAGTTCGTTTCCCAGAGTTAGCAGTCTTTACGTTCTGTCTCCCTTTCTGATATTTCCCACACATTTCTTCTCCCTTCCCTTATTTTCCCTTTCACTATTATTTATATTCCCCAAATGAATGAGAACATATAATGTTTGTCCTTCTCCGATTGACTTACTTCACTCAGCATAATACCCTCCAGTTCCATCCACGTTGAAGCAAATGGTGGGTATTTGTCATTTCTAATAGCTGAGTAATATTCCATTGTATACATAAACCACATCTTCTTTATCCATTCATCTTTCGTTGGACACCGAGGCTCCTTCCACAGTTTGGCTATCGTGGCCATTGCTGCTAGAAACATCGGGGTGCAGGTGTCCCGGCGTTTCATTGCATTTGTATCTTTGGGGTAAATCCCCAACAGTGCAATTGCTGGGTCGTAGGGCAGGTCTATTTTTAACTCTTTGAGGAACCTCCACACAGTTTTCCAGAGTGGCTGGACCAGTTCACATTCCCACCAACAGTGTAAGAGGGTTCCCTTTTCTCCGCATCCTCTCCAACATTTGTTGTTTCCTGCCTTGTTAATTTTCCCCATTCTCACTGGTGTGAGGTGGTATCTCATTGTAGTTTTCATTTGTATTTCCCTGATGGCAAGTGATTCAGAGCATTTTCTCATGTGCATGTTGGCCATGTCTATGTCTTCCTCTGTGAGATTTCTGTTCATGTCTTTTGCCCATTTCATGATTGGATTGTTTGTTTCTTTGGTGTTGAGTTTAAGAAGTTCTTTATAGATCTTGGAAACTAGCCCTTTATCTGATAGTTCATTTGCAATTATCTTCTCCCATTCTATAGGTTGTCTTTGAGTTTTGTTGACTGTATCCTTTGCTGTGCAAAAGCTTCTTATCTTGATGAAGTCCCAATAGTTCATTTTTGCTTTTGTTTCTTTTGCCTTCGTGGATGTATCTTGCAAGAAGTTACTGTGGCCGAGTTCAAAAAGGGTGTTTCCTGTGTTCTTCTCTAGGATTTTGATGGAATCTTGTCTCACATTTAGATCTTTCATCCATTTTGAATTTATCTTTGTGTATGGTGAAAGAGAGTGGTCTAGTTTCATTCTTCTGCATGTGAATGTCCAATTTTCCCAGCACCATTTATTGAAGAGACTGTATTTCTTCCAATGGATAGTCTTTCCTCCTTTATCGAATATTAGTTGACCATAAAGTTCAGGGTCCACTTCTGGATTCTCTATTCTGTTCCATTGATCTATGTGTCTGTTTTTGTGCCAGTACCACACTGTCTTGATGACCACAGCTTTGTAGTACAACCTGAAATCTGGCATTGTGATGCCCCCAGATATGGTTTTCTTTTTTAAAATTCCCCTGGCTATTCGGGATCTTTTCTGATTCCACACAAATCTTAAAATAATTTGTTCTAACTCTCTGAAGAAAGTCCATGGTATTTTGATAGGGATTGCATTAAACGTGTAAATTGCCCTGGGTAACATTGACATTTTCACAATACTAATTCTGCCAATCCATGAGCATGGAATATTTTTCCATCTCTTTGTGTCTTCCTCAATTTCTTTCAGAAGGGTTCTGTAGTTTTTAGGGTATAGATCCTTTACGTCTTTGGTTAGGTTTATTCCTAGGTATCTTATGCTTTTGGGTGCAATTGTAAATGGGATTGACTCCTTAATTTCTCTTTCTTCAGTCTCATTGTTAGTGTATAGAAATGCCATTGATTTCTGGGCATTGATTTTGTATCCTGCCACGGTACCAAATTGCTGTATGAGTTCTAGCAATCTTGGGGTGGAGGCTTTTGGGTTTTCTATGTAGAGTATCATGTCATCAGCGAAGAGGGAGAGTTTGACTTCTTCTTTGCCAATTTGAATGCCTTTAATGTCTTTTTGTTGCCTGATTGCTGAGGCTAGGACTTCCAGTACTATGTTGAATAGCAGTGGTGAGAGTGGACATCCCTGTCTTGTTCCTGATCTTAGGGGAAAGGCTCCCAGTGCTTCCCCATTGAGAATGATATTTGCTGTGGGCTTTTTGTAGATGGCTTTTAAGATGTCGAGGAAAGTTCCCTCTATCCATACACTCTGAAGAGTTTTGATCAGGAATAGATGCTGTATTTTGTCAAATGCTTTCTCTGCATCTAATGGGAGGATCATATGGTTCTTGGTTTTTCTCTTGCTGATATGATGAATCACATGGATTGTTTTACGAGTGTTGAACCAGCCTTGTGTCCCGGGGATAAATCCTACTTGGTCGTGGTGAATAATTTTCTTAATGTGCTGTTGGATCCTATTGGCTATTATCTTGGTGAGAATTTTTGCATCCATGTTCATCAGGGATATTGGTCTGTAATTCTCCTTTTTGGTGGGGTCTTTGTCTGGTTTTGGAATTAAGGTGATGCTGGCCTCATAGAACGAATTTGGAAGTACTCCATCTCTTTCTATCTTTCCAAACAGCTTTAGGAGAATAGGTATGATTTCTTCTTTCAACGTTTGATAGAATTCCCCTGGGAAGCCATCTGGCCCTGGACTCTTGTGTCTTGGGTGGTTTTTGATGACTGCTTCAATTTCCTCCTTGGTTATTGGCCTGTTCAGGTTTTCTATTTCTTCCTGTTCCAGTTTTGGTAGTTTGTGGCTTTCCAAAATGCGTCCATTTCTTCTAGATTGCTTAATTTATTGGTGTATAGCTGTCCATAATATGTTTTTAAAATCGTTTGTATTTCCTTGGTGTTGGTAGTGATCTCTCCTTTCTCATTCATGATTTTATTAGTTTGAGTCTCCTCTCTCTTCTTTTTAATAAGGTTGGCTAATGGTTTATCTATCTTATTAATTCTTTCAAAGAACCAACTCCTGGTTCTGTTGATCTGTTCCACAGTTCTTCTGGTCTCGATTTCATTGAGTTCTGCTTGAATTTTAATTAATTATCTTCTTCTGCTGGGTTTGGGGTCAATCTGCTGTTTTTTCTCTAGCTCCTTTATGTGTAAGGTTAGCTTTTGTATTTGAATTCTTTCCAGTTTTTGGATGGATGCTTGTATTGCGATGTATTTCCCCCTTAGGACTGCTTTTGCTGCATCCCAAAGATTTTGAACGGTTGTATCTTCATTCTCATTAGTTTCCATGAATCTTTTGAATTCTTCCTTAATTTCCTGATTGACCCTTTCTTCTTTTAGCAGGATGGTCCTTAACCTCCACGTGTTTGAGGTCCTTCCAAACTTCTTGTTGTGATTTAGTTCTAATTTCAAGGCATTATGGTCTGAGAATATGCAGGGGACGATCCCAATCTTTTGGTATTGGTTCAGATCCGATTTGTGACCCAGTATGTGGTCTATTCTGGAGAAAGTTCCATGTGCACTGGAGAAGAATGTGTATTCAGTTGAGTTTGGATGTAAAGTTCTGTAAATATCTGTGAAATCCATCTGGTCCAATGTATCATTTAAAGCTCTCGTTTCTTTGGAGATGTTGTGCTTAGAAGACCTATCAAGGGTAGAAAGAGCTAGATTGAAGTCACCAAGTATAAGTGTATTATTATCTAAGTATTTCTTCACTTTGGTTATTAATTGGTTTAAATATTTGGCAGCTCCCACATTCGGGGCATATATATTGAGGATTGTTAAGTCCTCTTGTTGGATAGATCCTTTAAGTATGATATAGTGTCCCTCTTCATCTCTCACTACAGTCTTCGGGGTAAATTTTAGTTTATCTGATATAAGGATGGCTACCCCTGCTTTCTTTTGAGGACCATTCGAATGGTAAATAGTTCTCCAACCTTTTATTTTGAGGCTGTAGGTGTCCTTCTGTCTAAAATGAGTCTCTTGTAGGCAGCAAATAGATGGGGCCTGCTTTTTTATCCAGTCTGAAACCCTGCGCCTTTTGATGGGGTCATTAAGCCCTTTCACGTTCAGAGTTACTATTGAGAGATATGAGTTTAGTGTCATCATGATATCTATTCAGTCCTTGTTTTCGTGGATTGTTGCACTGAACTTCTTCTTAAAGGGGAATTTTAAGAGTTCCCCTTAAAATTTCTTGCAGAGCTGGTTTGGAGGTCGCATATTCTTTCAGTTCTTGCCTGTCTTGGAAGCTCTGTATCTCTCCTTCCATTTTGAATGAGAGCCTTGCTGGATAAAGTATTCTTGGTTGCATGTTCTTCTCATTTAGGACCCTGAATATATCCTGCCAGTCCTTTCTGGCCTGCCAGGTCTCTGTGGAGAGGTCTGCTGTTACCCTAATATTCCTCCCCATAAAAGTCAGGGATTTCTTGTCTCTTGCTGCTTTAAGGATCTTCTCTTTATCTTTGGAATTTGCAAGCTTCACTATTAAATGTCGAGGTGTTGAACGGTTTTTATTGATTTTAGGGGGGGATCTCTCTATTTCGTGGATCTGAATGCCTGTTTCCCTTCCCAGATTAGGAAAGTTTTCAGCTAGGATTTGTTCAAATACATATTCTGGCCCTCTGTCCTTTTTGGCGCCCTCGGCAACCCCAATTAAACGTAGGTTTTTCTTCTTCAGGCCATCATTTATTTCCCTTAATCTGTCTTCATGGTCTTTTAATTGTCTCTCTTTTTTCCTCAGTTTCCCTATTTGCCGTCAACTTGTCTTCTATGTCACTCACCCATTCTTCCACCTCGTTAACCCTGGTCGTTAGGACTTCTAGTTTGGATTGCATCTCATTCAATTGATTTTTAATTTCTGCCTGATTGGATCTAAATTCTACAGTCATGAAGTCTCTTGAGTCCTTTATGCTTTTTTCTAGAGCCACCAGTAGCTGTATAATAGTGCTTCTGAATTGGCTTTCTGACATGAATTGTAATCCAGATTTTGTAACTCTGTAGGAGAGAGGACTGTTTCTGATTCTTTCTTTTGAGGTGAGATTTTCCTTCTACTCATTTTGCTCAGTGCAGAGTGGCCAAAAACAAGTTGTATTGGGAAAAGGAGAAAGAGAGAGAGAAGGAAAGAAAAGAGAAAAAGAAAAAAGGAAGAAAAAAGGAAAAAAGAGAAGAAAAAGAGAAAGAAAAAGAAAGAAAGGTGAAAAAAGGTGGGGGAAGCAATCAGAAATCAAAAAAAAAAAAATACGGGGGAGTATCTTCTGATTCTGTATACTTTAAGTCTCTTGACTTCCCCAGGAACTTGTTCGTCTAGCTGGTCTTCTGGGGGAGGGGCCTGTTGTGATTTTCAGGTGTTAGTACTTGGGGGAGCTGCTGTGCCCCTGCCTGGTGCAGGGCTCAGTGGGGGTTGTTTACCCCGTGAGGCCGCAGGAGGAACAACCGTAGTGGCAGCGGCCAGCTCTGGAGCCCTGGATTCAGCTCCGGCAGGAACTACTCCGTCTGCAGGGCCTGGAGGCTCTGGGGCGGGGCCGCTGATCTGCTCAGCTCGGGGCAGGAGTGTCCTTGCTGTCCTGGGCCCTTCTGGCCTCTGCCTGTCCCGGGTAGAGGCCGGATCCTGGGCTGTGTCCCAGCTCCCTGTGCTCCTGGGACTACACTGTTGGATTCGTGCTCCCGGCCGCGCAGCCCCCCCTCCGCGGAGCTGCCCCCGAGCTGCTCCCGCCCCGCAGCCCCCTCCGCACGGAGCCTCTTCCTCTGCCCGAGCCCCTCCGAGCTGCTCCCGCCCCGCAGCCCCCTCCGCGGAGCCGCCGCCCGAGCCCCTCCGAGCTGCTCTGGGTCCCGCTGGGTCCCGCCGTGCGCGCTGCAGCCCTTAGGGAGCTCGGCGCACTCTCCCGGGGCGCAGGTGTCTGTTAGTGTCCCCGGGAGCCCGAGGGCATCCCCGCCCTCCTGGGTCCTGCTCCAACTCCCCACGAGCCCCTTTTCCCCGGGAAGGTCGGTGCAGCTCCTGCTCCTCCGGGACGGGGCTCTCCTGTCCTGGGGACACTCGCCCCGGCCTCAGCCCGGCTCCTCGCGGGGCCCCTCCCCCTTGGAGGCCTTTGTTTCTTTATTTCTTTTTTCCCATCTTCCTACCTTGATAGAAGCACGAACTCTTCTCACTGTAGCATTCCCGCTGTTCTCTCTTTAAATCTCAGGCCGAATTCATAGATTTTCAGGATAATTTGAAGGTTATCTAGGCAATCTGGTGGGGTCAGGTGATTTGGGGACCCTACTCTTCTGCCATCTTGCCCCTCCTCCCCCTCCCTTATATTTTGAATCAAAATCCAGACATCTTTCCATTTCATCTGCAAATATTTCAGTATGATTTTCTAAAGGTCAAAAATTTTGAAACCATAACCATAATTATCACACTTAAAAAATTAACCTGATGAAACATTACAAGAATTACTTAGTATCATCACATATCCAATAATCATTCAAATGTACAACTGTATGATAAATATCATATTTGTTTCTTTGAATTGTGATCAAAATACGATCCACATATTATGATTGTTTGATATATTTTCTATGTCTATTTAATCACTGGTTCTCCTCATTTCTTTTTTTTTTCCCCTTGAAATTTATCTATGGAAGGAACTGATTTGTTTATTCTTTGGAATTTACCCAATCTGGGTTTTGCTGATTTTATCCTTAAGATGTAGCTTAACATGTCCCTCTGTCTTCTGTATTTTCTGAAGTCTTCTGATAGAGCTGAAAGTTTAATCAGATTTAAGGGTTTTTTGGGGGGGCAGTTAAAAATGTTTTATAAGTTTTCTGAGCATCAGCTTACTTACTATAAAATGGACCCCAAAATGAAATTTACCTCATAGTCATTGAGAGGATTAAACACAACATCTCTATAAAGTCATACACAATGTCTCCCACCTGAATGCTCATAAAAGTAAAAAGCATGGCCCTTGGGAATGAAGGACACATGATAGGTGCCTGGGAGTAGCAGGCACATACAAACATTTACCTAGCACCTGTTATGTACCACTCCCTGGCCTAGATGCTGAGAGTAACTGATCTGTAAAACAAAATTTGTATGCACCTCCATGTGCTCTGTCTGGTGAAAGACAGACATTAACCTAGGTAATAATACAGTATGGCAAATGCTGCAGGGGATATGGAGTCCAGTAGATGGACACCTAATCCCAACTGGGGAGAAAGAAAGGCTTTCTGGAAGAGCTGAGTTTTTGATACATTAAGAATTTGTTGCATGTTGGAAGAAGGGAGAATGGTGTGTATTTGATGAGGGGTGGTGTTCCAGTCCAAGTGAAAAGCAAGTTGAAAGATAGAGAAGTCTAAAGAAGAAAGAGTGAATTTAGGGAACGTATCAGAGTTCACTATAGCTAAAGGGAAAGGTTTCTATGGGAAAGTGGCTTAAGTTTCTGAAGTTGGTGGGAGGGGGTCATGAAGAGTCTTGTAAGATGAGGCTAGAGAGGCTGGGAGCAGGTCTACTTTTTAGACAATGCTACGGTGTTTTAGCATTGTGCTGAAAGCAATGGAGAGAGAGAGAGTTATTGACAGATTTTAAGTAAGAGAATGGCATGATCGGATTTGGGTTCTGGAAATGTCACTTAGGCTGTATGGAGAGTGAATTAGTGAGATACATGCTTAGAGGCCCAGAAATCCATTCAGGGGGCTTTTGAGAGAGTATACATGAGAAATGCTGAAAATTTAATGTAGGACAAAGAATTAAATGGGGATGGAAAAAAGAAGACAACTCCAGATAGGTTCTGGAAATAAGAATTTGATGAGAAATTGAATGTCACAGTGTGGGGTGTTATGAGAGAGGAAAATTAACAGATTCCCAGGTCTCTGCTTTAGGTAAATGAATTGATGGGGAGGCCTTTTATTCAGGCAGAAAGAGCTTTAAAAGAAGGAAGTTAGAGGAAAATATTTGAAAGAAGAAAGGAAAGATGATGGGTACAGGTTGGAATGTGTTAAGAATTACCCAAGAAACATCCTAGCAGAAATATCTAGGGCTCAGGAGAGCAGTCTGGCCTGGAGATTAAGTTTGTTCTTCTTTTCCCTAAACTTTTGTATTGAAGTATAACAAACTTACAAAAAAGTGCACAAATTATACATGTACAGCTGGGTGAATTTTTACAATGTAAACACACCTAGGTAATCACCATCCAGATTAAAACATAAAACATTCCCAGAGCCCCAAAGCCTCCCTCATACCCTTTTCCAGTCATTATCCACCTCCAAATTTAATCAGTTTGAACCTTCATCATTTTAGATTACATTCAGAAGCTTTTAGAACTTTATATAAATAGAATCATAGAATATGTATTCTTTTGTGTCTAGCTCCTTTGATACAATAGTGTTTGGGAGATTTATACACATAATTGTCTTGTGTAGCAGTTTATGACTTTTCATTGCTGAATAGTTTTCCATTGTATAAGCACACCACAAATGATTTATTCACTCTATTGTTGCTAGATATTTGGGTATTTCTAAGTTGGGGCTCTCTGAAAAAGCAACTATGAGTATATTTCTACATTGTGTTTGGTTGCGCATTTGTACACATTTATATACACATTTAAATACTTAAAACAAAATTGATGGATCATAAGGTGGACATGATTCTCAAGTTTAGTAAATACTGCCAATCAGTTTTCCAAGAGTTGTCCCAACTTATACTCATTGCTTCAAAATATATAGAATGGAAATCTGGAGGAGCTAAAAGAAATGTAGAGAACTACTTTCATAATTGGGGATAATTTACTCAATAAAGAATAAAAAAAAGTAGACAAAAAAACCTAAGACTTTATTTTATTTATTTATTTATTTAGGGTGGGGAGGGGTTGGAAGAGAGGGAGATAAAGGGAAATCTCAAGCAGGCTCCCCACTCCTTGATAGTACCTCTTCCTTGATAATCTTGTGACCTGACAGTAGTTAACTTTAATTGATCCTCTTTATTCTTTTGTGTTAATGTAAAACATCTTAACTCTACACATATTTTTGACCACACAAATGTCATTATTAACTTTTTGTATAGTCAATATTAATTTATATTTACCAGGATATAAATCTTTCCATTGCCCTTCAGCCTTTTCCCACATTTTTGTCTTTTTAGTAAGGGATTATTTCTCCACTACCTAATTGAACATTGGACATTATGTTCAAGAGATTGCTGGACACTACGTGTGAAAATAGCTTCAATATCACATATGAAAAACTGCAGGGACTCTGGATGATGTTATCTTCCTCTAGAGTGGGTTCACCTTCATCTCTAGTGTGCAGGCTGTTTAAGGATAGTTCACCTTGATCTAATGACGGACTGAGTTTGGTTGCAGTATCTCTTTTTTGAGCCTCAGCCTATCCCTATGTTGCCCCAGACCGAGAGTTTAGCTCCCTACAGAGCTCATCTGAGAGCAGTTGCATTTACTAGGGACTCTCCTGCTTTGCACGATGGTAGAACTAAGAAATGGCTTAAAAATTCGGTCTCCCTTTCCAGCAGCTTACTACTTAGCTTCTCACCCAGCTCACTGCCCTGCCGTACGTGATAATTTCAGCAAATTCTCAAGATGGAAAAGGGCACAGTGTTGGGTTTACTTTTCTTTGCCTTTCTTCTGTCTGGAATGTTTGTCCTTCAAGTTTTGATTCCCTTGACAGCCACAAGCTCTATTTTTTTTTCTTCTGGTCATGCAATTTTGCCAAAAGCTTGGTCAACTTCTCCGTCTCTTAGCTATAGCCCTGTGCCTTGTCAGTCTCCCACACTATACCTAGAATAGGCCAATACCTGTTGCCTACCTGCAAGGGAAAGCCTCTTGTAGAGTGATGGTTCACTTCTCTGTGCTTCCCTTTCCTGAGCTCTTGGTTCCTCGAGTTTCATTTGTCTCGATGCCTCTCAGATACCCTCAAATAATTTTGAAATATGTCTTTTATAGTTGTTTCCAGTAGGAACATTATTCTGATAATTCATTCTGATAACATTATTCTGATAACATTATTCTGAACAAGATAATCTACCCTAGTAGGCGAGGGAGAGTCTGGACATCATCTATTTCTCAGGGGAAGAGCTCATTGCCTTTTGCTACTGCACCTCTAGCCTCAGTAGTATCCAGCAATGTTGAAAGGAGGTCATTACAAGCATATGCTCTATGTTTGGACTGTCTGGGCTTGAATCCTGGCTTCTTTCTGTTCCAGTGAAGGTTAATTTTTTTCCTGAGCTTCAGTTTCCTAATCTGTAATATGGAAGTGGTCACAGACCCTATCTCAAAGGCTGGTAAAGATGAAATAAAATAATGCACACATGCAGCACAGTGATTAGCAAATAGTGTGTGCTGACTAGATAAATAGTAGCTTTTATTAGCAGTGGTGTCTGTAGATTTTATGCAAGCGCAACCATAACAAGGGTTATTTAGGATAACAAATTTAATGGACATTACCTATATTGTTTTAAATGTGTATTTTTAAATAGATAAAAGCAGAGAGCATGTGAAAGAGTTTTAGTGGATTTATAGAAATGTATTTCCATTTGTTTTGTCACCTTGATTTTATCATCTATAAATAATCTACCAATTAATCTTTTGGTTCAAGAGCCTAATAGTACTTAGGTGGGCTGTATATTACCGCTTCCATCCTCAAACTAAAGTGTACGTTTAAAGGATATTTAGTTCATTATATTTCACAAATTAGATGTTTTCTCTTCTTCCACTTGGCCAAAATAATTTTTTAAAATATTTTATTTACTTATTCATGAGACACACACACACACACACACACACAGAGAGAGAGAGAGAGAGAGAGAGAGGCAGAGACACAGGCAGAGGGAGAAGCAGGCTCCATGCAGGGAGCCTGACGTGGGACTCGATCCCTGGTCTCCAGGATCAGGCCCTGGACTGAAGGTGGCGCTAAACTGCTGAGCCACCTGGGCTGCCCCCAAAATAATTTTTTGATGCCCTTATGTGACTCTAGACACAGAGCAGATATATTTGTTTAAGCCTACATTTTTTTCCTCCCCCCTGATAATTCATGTACATCTGAGCAGGTCAGTGGGCCTGGTGGAACATGCCCACCAAGGAGCTTATTTGAAAGGAACTCTGGGATAGGGTGGACCTTATTTATTTTATTTTCTAAACCACTTTATTGATGCAAGACTGACACCGAAAAAGTTGTAGATACTTAATGGATACGACTTGATGAGTATATATACACTAGTCAGACTCTCACCACAGTCCATGACATAAAGATGCCTCCAAATGCACTTAACAGGAAAAGAAACATGAGACACACTTGCTTGGTTAAAAGACCAGTGGGCCAGAGGTGGAGAGGAGAGAGTTTTCCAAACTCAGTATGTGCCCTGTACTGAGGTGGTTTTCTGGCCCAGCCCCTCTGGACTTCTGTCTGGGACTTGGCCTGAGAGGCAGCAATGGCATTGTTGTAAAATCTAAGAGGGCTGTTTTCATCCCAGGCTCTTAGGCCAATGAAAATGCTCTGAGTCAGCTGGTACAAGTGGCTCCTGAAGAGACAGACGACCAGGCCTTCGGCTTCAGCAACAGGAGCTGTGCCCTAGTTGTGGATATCAGTACCTTGTAAAGTGGCCCATGGCAGGCTCTGTGCAGATCTGGGTAAAAACTGGAACTGGAAGTGGTGCCTCTATCAGCCATCATATCGGTGACCCCTTTGCTGAACATTGACAGCATAGCTGTGGCTTTTGAGTGTTGGTGGTAATGGGGTACCTGGTCAAGAAGAGTTACTGCAAGTAAGGAGAAAGAAGGGAAGGGGAATTGTGAATGCCACAGGCTAACTGAAGAACATATGGGAAATACTCGCTGTGGAGTCCCAGATATATTTGGAAGCTGTCAGAAGGGGATTGGGGGTTGCCATTTCTACAGAATGGGCAGAAGCAGAACCATGCTTTGTGACTATTATTTTAGTGCC
Source organism: Canis aureus (assembly GCF_053574225.1). Classification (NCBI taxonomy): domain Eukaryota; kingdom Metazoa; phylum Chordata; class Mammalia; order Carnivora; family Canidae; genus Canis; species Canis aureus. The sequence goes on along the minus strand of NC_135649.1, from coordinate 35,074,759 downwards.
ATCATTGCCCCTAAGAGTAACTTGAAGAATGCAGGGGTCAGGAACAATGATATGGGTGATGATAATATAGGAGGGGCTATAGTTTTCTTTTTTTTTTTTTTGAAGAAATTTAATTTTTTTTTTTATGATAGTCACACACAGAGAGAGAGAGAGGCAGAGACACAGGCAGAGGGAGAAGCAGGCTCCATGCACTGGGAGCCCGACGTGGGATTCGATCCCGGGTCTCCAGGATCGCGCCCTGGGTCAAAGGCAGGCGCCAAACCGCTGTGCCACCCAGGGATCCCGCTATAGTTTTCTAAATGCATCAACAAAATAGAAAGAACTGCCATACGTGCAAATGTTCACCATGCATTTAGCTCCCAGGTCCCAAATGAAGTAGATAAGTGTACTCAATGTAATATTAAAGATTGCGTAAACACAGTGTTACAGGAACTTGGGTAGCCACATGGGAATGTTTAATCATGTATATAATTCCTCTGCTAATTGTCTTGAGAAACAGTTTATAAGACACATAAGAATATCAGTTTCATTTTAAGAACGTGGTTTAGGGGGCGCCTGGGTGGCTCAGAGGTTGAGTGTCTGACTTTGGCTTGGGTTGTGATCCCGGGGTCCTGGGATTGAGTCCCACATCAGGCTCCCCACAGGAAGCCTGCTTCTCCCTCTGCCTGTGTCTCTGCCTCCTCTGTGGGTCTCTCATGAATAAATAAACAGAATCTTAACAAAGAAGACCATGATTTAGGTTTGGCCCCAGATGGTATTACCCTCTTGTTTAGCCACCTTTTGAATATATTTTGGGCTTCGATAAGGCACAATCAATAGCTAATAACTTTTGCTGTTGCCCAAACTTAATTCTGCCCTTGAAGAATTAAGAAATTAGAAATATACATCATAAGCTCTGAGGGCCTTTCTCGAAAAGGGGGCTCTAGGGAAGTAATTTGGAAAGTATAATTACTATATAAGAACATCTTCTTGGGATGCCTGCGTGGCTCAGTGGTTGAGCATCTGCCTTCGGCTCGGGTGGTGATCCCGAGGTTCTGGGATTGACTTCTGCATCAGGCTCCCTGCATGAAGCCTGCTTCTCCCTCTGCCTATGTCTCTATCTCTCTGTGTTTCTCATGAATAGATAGATAAAATCTTTTTTTAAAAAAAATCTTTTTATTTGTTGTTAAAAGGAACTTAGGCCAATTGCTTTGTTATAGCTCATTTTTTTTTTGCTCATACTTTTTTCAAAGATAACATCTGTTTATTAATTTGCTTACTAAATATCTATTGAGTATTTACTTTGTGTCAACTAGTAATCAAATAGTCTGACAGATAAATTTAAAATTGCAACTGTAATAACCCCTGGAGAAAGAGCTCCATAAACACTTTAAGCACATATTCTTACCTGGGAGGTCAAGAAGGTCTACTTAAGGGAAGTCATATTTTTTAATTTATTTATTCATGAGAGACACAGGGAGAGAGAGAGGGCGGGGGAGCCTGATGTGGGACTCAATCCCGAGAATCCAGGACCACGCCCTGGGCAGAAGGCAGGCACTAAACTGCTGAGCCATCCAGGGATCCCCCAGGGAAGTCATATTTGAACCAAGAATTGAGAGATGAATATAATTTAACTAGGTGACGGAGGATGACACTGAGTGAGCAGAGGGAAGAGCATATGCAAAGGCCCTCTGGTGAGAGGGAGCATAGTGTATTTGAGAATCTGAAAGAAAGTCAATATGGCCGAAAGCACATTCATGTTTTCATTATCTGAAGTCATTCTTTCTCATAAGGTAGGATAGGATAATAGGAAATTTTAGAACTCACAGAAAAGCTTTTAGTTTAGGAACCAGAATTCATTGTGATCTTTTCCCCAACCCCACATTCACTACTTCCTACCTACTGAATAAATTAAATTGGCATATTTCCTATTCTCATCATGGTCTACAATCACTTTAATCCTATTTACCCAGTCTGTCATTCTGATTGGTTTTATTCTACCTCTCTCCTCAGCTGGACCCCATGGGGAACCATTTCAACAGTACTTTGCTAATCCCTATAATTTTTTTATTTTTTTATCCTCTTGGGTTTGTGCTCTCACTCAAGAATTCCAAGTTTAGGGGCACCTGGATGGCTCAGTTGTTTAAGCATCTGCCTTTGGCTCAGGTCATGATCCCAGGGTCCTGGGACCCAGCCCCAGGTTGGACTCCCTGCTTAACTGGGAGTTTGCCTCTCCCTCTGCCCCTCCCCCCTACCATACTCTTGCTCTCTGTCTCTCTTTCTCTAATAAATAAAATATTTAAAAAAAGAATTCCAAGTTTATTGAAATAAAGGCCATGCTAATGTGGTTTAATGAAAATTCATGCTGCCCTCAGCTAAGTCCTTACTTCCACTGTCTGTTCTTTAAATAACATTTTATTAGTAACCTAATCTTTTTTTAAATAAGTTCTCTGCTCCTTTTTCCCCCTCCTTCCCTCTTTTTCTTTCTTCTCCTCCTCCTCCTCCTCCTTCTTCTTCTTATTTGATTTTAATAATGTGTGGATTGATGGCACTAATAGTATCCCATAATCCATGAAAGCTTTCTTTACCATTTGTTATTCCTTCTTTTTGCTACTCTGAGTAGACCTATCTTCTAGTTCACAAATTCTTTCTTCTGCTTGGTTGAATCAGTTTAAGTTTTTTGTTAAGATTTCATTTATTTATTTGCAAGACAGAGAGCATGAGAGAGACAAGCAGGAGGAGAGGTAGAGGGACAGGGAGAAGCAGACTCCTCCCTAAGCAGGGAGCCTGATGTGGGGCTTTATCTCTAGACCCTGGAATCATGGCCTGAATGGAAGGCAGATGCTTAACCAACTGAACCACCCAGGCACCAACTCTGTTTAAGTTTTATTGAATTTTTCACTTTGATCATTGTAGTCTTCAACTCCAGGATATAGGTTTATTTATTTTTTTAATGGTTTCTATTTCTTTTTTTTTTTGAACTCGATTCGTTCATGCATTGTTTTCTTAATTTTATTTAGTTGTTTATCTGTGTTTTTGTAGTTCACTGAATTTCTTTAAGATTTTTCTGAATTTTTTTGTAAGACAGTTTATAGATTTCCATTTCTTTAGGGTCAGTCATTAGAAGTGTATTACTGTGTGTGTGTGTGTGTGTGTGTGTGGTATCACGTTTCCTGGATTATGGTCTTTGTGGACTTAATTTGGTGTCTGTGAATTGGAGGATGTAAGCACCTCTTCCCATCTTTACAGACTGGCTTTGGCAAGCAAAGGTTTTTACCATTTAGCCAGTCCAATGATTCTGGGTGGGTAGTCTGGTGGTGTCCATAAGTAGGCTTATTCTTGAAGTCCTTGGGCAGCCTGGTGCTGGGCCAGGTTTCTGAGACACCCCCCCGCCCCGCCATCCCTGGAGCCTGGGTTCATGGGTATTGAGAGGATGAGACCATTAAGATTCACCTAGGGCTGCAGGGTCTGACCAGTGCTGGGATGTACTGGGAGCCAGGGTTTACTGGAGCCTGCCAGGAGTTGCTGGAGGTGATGAGAGTTGGCTGATGTTGGTGTAGGCCAAAAGTATTTGCTCACAGGAGCCCACTGAGAGCATGGTGCCACACATGTCAGCCTGCACGGGGTGGGTTAGAACCCTGAGGCCACCAGAGGTGCCTGGGGCTGTGGGAGCCAGCAGGTGCTGGAGTGGATTAAAGGCCTGGGCACATGGGAGCTTTCTAGGAGCCTGGAGCTGAGGAAGCTGCTTGGAGCTGCAGAGGCCAACTGGGTCCCCTGAGTTGCTTGGGACTGTTGGTGCTGGCTGACAGCCAGGTGTGCTGGAGCCTGAGTACAGGGGACCTCTGAGAGCCTGGAGCTGTTGAAACCACCTTGAGCCATGGGAGTTGCCTGGGGCCCCTGGAGCTGGAGGCACCCAGGGATCTGGAATTGTGGGAGCCTGCCAAGAATCTGGGACCACAGGAACTGCCTAGGGCCATGGGAACCAACTGGAGCCTTTGGAGCTAAAAGACACTGGGTTGAGACAGGGGCTTGTGTTCCCAGGAGGAGCCATCCTAGAGCTCTGACATACAAAGTGCCTGGAGGAGCCAACCAGCCATGAGAGGTGCCTGGAAACTGGAAGGGTGGAGATAGGAGCCTGGGTTCCCAGGAATCTCTCGGGAGCTTTCTGTAGAAGCTGCCTGAGGCCATGGTAGGTTCCTGGGGCCACTGGAGTAGGCAGGCACCAGGGTGAGCTTGCTGGGGTCCTGGTATCAAATGAGCTGCCCACAGCCTCTAGAGTCCACAAGCACCAGAGTAAGATGGGGACCTGAATTCCTGGGATCCTGCAGGGATCCATGCTGTGTAAGTCTCCTGGGGCCATGGGAAGTACCTGGGGCCACCAGAGCAGGTAGGCACAGAGTGAACCAGGGTCTGGGTTCACAGGAACCCACAAGAAACTTGGTTCCAAGGACATCATTTGGGGTTGCAGGAGCCACCTGGGGGTGTTGGACCCTGCAGGTGACAGTGTGAGGAGGGCCCTTAGTAGGATCCTGCAAGGAGTCATCTAGAGCTTTGGGAGTCAGTATGGTGCTGGGTAAGTTGACTCTAGGGTCTACAGTGACATCAGGCACTTGCTTTATTCCCCTCCAATGGAGAAGGTAGCTCCCATGCTGGGCTGCCCAGATGTGAGGGAGGGGTACTGGTGCCATGGGTTCCTGGGAGCCTTCTGGGAGTTTGTTGTCACAGGAGCCACCCAGGGCTGCTGGAGTCATCAGATGCCAGGATAAGACAGAGGCCTATGTTCCTGGGAGCCTGCAGGGAGCTCTACTGTGGCAGCTGCTTGGAGCCATGGGAGGTGCTTGGGGCTGCTGGAGCCGGCAGGTATCAGGGTGAGCGGGTTTTTTCATTCGTGTGAACCTGCTGTGAACCTGGTGTCATGGGAGCTGCCTGGGGCAGCTGGAGCTGGCAGGCGCCTGAGTAAAACTTCCTATGCTGACATTTTGCTGATGTCACTCCACCACAGCATCGTTTCTAATGGTGCAGCATCTAAGATCGTGCAGCTAATAAGGGGCAGAGTCAGGATTGGAACCCAGACATTTTGCCACTGATGGAATGTGCTCTTTTCATTAAACGTTCACTTCTCTGTTCTGCAGATTCAAAGACATGCCTTGGAAACTTCCATGACCAGATGAAAGAAAAGATTCAGGGCATTCCAGTAACAGAGGGGAAGGCTAGGGTGTCTATGAAGGCTGATTTTGAATGTTGCATACCCCTCAACTACTTCTAATCTTAATTCTATTCCCACCCATTCTAATGAAGCAACTTTGTCAGTGACTTCCTAATTTCAAATTCAACAGGCTAATCTAGTTATCAGTGTCTTTGCAGCATTTTAGATCATGAACCCTCTCCCGTGGCTTTCATATCATCACACTCTTCCAGTTATAGCTCTTTATTTGATGGTATCTATTGTGAGCCCTGAAGAGGGCATTCCTGAGGACTTCGTCTCTGTTCCTTTCCTCTTCTTTCCATACACTTTCACAATCAACCAACATCACTACTTGAGTGATTCTGGCATCCAGGTCTCTATGCTGGATCTCTCTTAAACCCTAGCTCCAAGTCTTTCATTATCTAGTAGACGTTCCTACCTAGATATACCACAGACAGCACAAACACAAACAAGTAAAAACAAGGCAAAACAAACTTGTTTTTCTTTCCTTCTTTTATCTGAAAGGAACCTTTCCTTCTATGGGCTTCCATCTTTTGATCCATAATCATCCTTAAATTTTCTTTCCCTCTTTTGTTGCCTGTCCTGTATGGCTAAAATAATTCTGGCATTTAAAATATTACTGCCTTCTATTAGAACACAAGTCTGAGCAGGGCAGGGCATATCTGTCTTTTTCTCTAATCTATTCCTAGAGATTAACAGATTAAGGTTTGATAAATACATGTTGATTCCCTGGATAAATGGATGTATTCATCCATCTAAACTATTCATCCATTTCTCTTTATTAATTTGTTTTTAAAGATTTATTTATTTATTTTAGAGAGAGAGCATACGTGAGCAGGGGGAGAGTCAGAGGGAGAGAGAGAATTTCAAGAGGACTTCCCACAGAGCATAGAGCCCAAGGTGAATCCTGATCCCATGATCCTGAGACCATGACCTGAGCTGAAATCAAGACCCAGCTGCTTAGCGGACTGTGCCACTCAGGTGTGCTCATCCATCTCTCTTTAAACAGATGAATAACTGTGGGACCCAGGAAATCTAACAAAAATCCCCTACCCCTGGACAAGCAGAGCAGGACTAACTCCATTTTGTGCTACACCCGCCATCTCATGTAAAACCCCCCACATGACCTGCCTTTTGTTTAAGGCACTCTCTCACTCTAGTTTAGCTATTAAGCACACCCTCATCAGAAACTAGCACACATAGGAATGCGGGACCTCTGACCTTTAACCACCAAGGAATGAAAACCCCTCTTTTGCCCACCAAACCTGCGTGCCAATTCTAACCAGAATAATAGGCTAGTTCAAATGGTCACTATAGGGTTAATCGTAATTCAATTGGCCACCTGCCAGTGGACTGACATGACTGTGCAACTTTCTACATATGTTACAATCTCATTGGCCACAGACCCCTATAACACTACTATGCTTCTTAGTCTCGGGGTCCAAGTCCCTGTTCCTCTGCGTCGGGTATACTTGGAGCCAAGCTCGAGCTTGTGATTAAACCCTCATGTGATTACATCGGTGTCGGCTCCTTGGTGGTTTCTCGGATTTGCAATCTTGGGCACAACATAACCACTGACCAAATGGCTGAAGAAATGTATCTGCCCCCTCTTCCTTTCTCAAAGCCACCACATCAGCTCCTCCTCACATTGCTTGTTGCCTGGATCTTTGGGCCTACCTTCTATGTCATCTCCCCACCTCTAGGCTTCCTCTCCAGAGGACACAGATGTGAGATGAATGTTCTTAATGCACAGCTCTGATTTTTTCCCCTCTTGTTCAAAACCTTTCTTGTATCTGTATCCTCACATAAGTAAACAAAAACTCCTTAGTATGTGTTCCAATACATTCACAGTTTGTCTATTTTTACATCATCTAGGATCTCAGCTCCTGGTTCTCACATTCGACTTCATATAAGAACTGTCTGGGGGAGCTGATAATAATACTGATGCTTGGGGGCACATTGCAAACCAATTAAATCAGGATCTCGGGGTTGGCACTGGCATACGTATGTGTAAAAGTTCCCCCAGGTGATTCTAATGTGCAACTGGGATTGAAAGCCTCGCTAAGCTAATTGCACTTTTTTGTTTTGTTTTGTTTTCTAAATTTGAGTCACATATCTTGTTTCTCATACTAACCTTTTCCTAAAAGGTATATTTAACATATGCTTAATGAAATTTTAAGTATCAGTTTTATGCATTTTGAAAATTCTAGACATCCCAATAGCTACTACCCAAAATAAAAACGCTTTTATCATCCTACAAAGTTCTTTTGTGCCCTTTTCTAATTAATTTTTCTCCCTCCAGAAACCACATTTTGATTTCTAACTACAGTTTTGCTTGTTCTTGGATTTAATATAATTACAACCATACGGTGTGTACTACGATTTATCTGGTTTCTTTCTTTTCAAAATTGTCTGTTAGATTTATGTATGTTATTTTATATGTAGTGATTGGTTCTTTTATTGCTGAGTAGTATTCCATTGTATACCACAGTTTATTCATTCCTTGATTAATGGACATTGGATTGCTTTGATATATTTACCATTTGAATCCCTTCCAGTCATTCAAGGCCCAGTTCAGATTCTAACTTTGTCATGAAAAATTCCCTCATTCTTTCATTACAAGTGATCTCTATTTTCACTGCACTGCCATAGCATTTTGTGCTGCCTTAAACAGTGCAGAATACATGAGTCAGAGCTGGGGTTAAAACATGTCTGTATCACAAACTAGTTGATCTTGGGTAACTCAGCATATTTGTTTTCTATTGCTGTAGTAACGAATTGCCACTGCTTTTTTAGAAAATGATTTTGTTTATTTATTCATGAGAGACAGAGAGAGAAGCTGAGACGAAGGCAGAGGGAGAAGCAGGCTCCCTGTGGGGAGCCTGATGCGGGACTTGATCCCAGGACCCTGGGATCATGACCTGAGCCAAAGGCAGATGCTCAACCACTGAGCCACCCAGGTGCCCCTGCCACTAATTTGATGGCTCAACATAAATTTATTCTTTTATAGTTCTGGAAGGCAGAAGTCTGTGGCATGAGGGTCACTGGGCTAAGATCAAGGTGCTGGTGGTGCTTTGTTCCTTTCTATAGATGCTGGGGAAGAATCTGTTCCCTTGCCTTTCCAGTTTCTAGAGGATGCCCATAGTCCTTGGCTTGGGCCCCCCTTCCTCTATCTCCAAAACCAGCAATGGCAAGTTGAGTCCTTTTCCTGTTATACTGCTTTGACCTTTTTATTCTACCTCTCTCTTCTACTTTCAAGGACCCTCTTAATTACACAGAGATAGTCCAGGATAATATATATAATCCAGTTAGCACCCACAATTCCTTCTGTCCTCCTTAAGACTTCTTTGCCATGTAACATAACATATTCACAGGAACCAGGGATTAGGTTGTGGACATCTTTGGGAGGGAGGCATTATTTTGCCCACCACACTTCATTAACTCCTGTGTTTCAGTTTCTTCACATATAAAATGAGAAGTGATGTACCTCGGTGGTTCAGTCAGTTAAGCGTCCAGCTCTTGATTTTGGCTCAGGTCATGACCTCAGGGTCTGGGGATTGAATCCTGCCTGTGGCTCTGTGCAGAGCTCGGAGAATGCTTGTCCCTCTCCCTCTGCTCCTCCCTGCACTCTCTCTCTCTCTCTCTCTCTCTCTCTCAAATAAATAAAATCTTAAGAAAAAAAGAAAATGAGAATAATTCTACCTATTTCATAGGATTGGATTAAGGATTAAGCTAAATGAGCTCATATATCTAAATTACCTAGCATAGTTTCTAGAAAAACTAGACAGTATCATTCATTCAACAAATACCGATCTTCTACTTGGTGCTAGGCACCATTGTTGGTGCTGGCCATATAGTGAAAAATTGAAACAGACCAAGTATCTACTTGATGTTGTTAGCATTCTAATTGGAGGGTACAAGGAAGAAACAATTAAACAAGCAAATGGATAGAATTTCATAAGATCATAAGTATTGTGGATCATAAGTACTCTGTGAAGCAGAGTACAGAGACAATGAGTGAAGGATATTATTTTCTATCATGTGGTTATAGATAGCCTTTCTGGAGGGTGCTAGTTGAGCGAAGTCCTGAAGGAGGTAAGGGAGTGAGCCACAGAAATATCCAAGGATGAATATGACAGGCAGAAGAAACAGCAAGTACAAAGACCCAGAAATGGAGTGGACCATCCCAGTGGGCTGGACTGTGGTGAGTAAGGTAGGAAAGGAGATCAAAATGATAATATAAACTTTGATGATTTTTAAATTTTCTGCTCCTTTTCAGCTCTTTGTAGGAGGCATGAGTCTTGCACCGTCCTACATGCCTCTCAACTTTGCGTGATGGCCAACACATGGTAGCTGCTCAAGGCAACTTTGTTATGTTAACTGATCTTTGTAATACTTACGATCTATGTGATATTTAAATAAATCACTTGATGCCCATATCCCTTTATTAACCTAAATCATCTTTAGTCATCCATTATAAAATGAAAACGTTCTTCCACCCTACTCTATCATCCCTGTTTTCCATTTTGGTGAAAGGTTTTGCATAGGAAAAACTAACTCGTCCATCCTTTTCTAAATGGCTAGAGATCATCTCAGGATGATTGAGTACATTTAAATTTCTTGCCAAAGAGCAGCTTTGGGCAATGTTATTTGCTTAACCTTTCTACAGGGGCTCTGGTGAGAAGAGAATATCAATCAGGTTTTTTTCTATCCTCAGAGTTACATGTGTCAGACCTTTACATTATCTCACTAGTTATCTTGTTCTCTGAGGTGGCCCAGTAAGCCAGGAGGATTTCAGAAATCCAGACAGGTTTGGAAGTGCAAGAAATTTTAAATTCACACCAACCTTGTCAGAGTTTTGCTGTAGCTAGAGTTGCTAGGTGAAATACAAGATACCCAGTTAAACTTGAATTTTATATAAACAAAGAATAATTTTTAGTATTAGTAGTATATACCAAACTTGAACATATTTATTTTAGTTTATTTTTTAAAAGATTTTATTTATTTATTCATGAGAGACACACAGAGAGAGGCAGAGACATAGGCAGAGGGAGAGGCAGGCTCCCCGCAGGGATCCTGATGCAGCACTCAATCCCAGGACTCCAGGATCATGACCTGAGCCAAAGGCAGGCACTCAACCACTTCACCCATATTGAACATATTTATACAAAGAAAAATCTATCTAGGGATCCCTGGGTGGCGCAGCGGTTTGGTGCCTGCCTTTGGCCCAGGGCGCGATCCTGGAGACCCAGGATCGAATCCCACGTCGGGCTCCCGGTGCATGGAGCCTGTTTCTCCCTCTGCCTCTCTCTCTCTCTCTCTGTGTGACTATCATAAATAAAAAAAAATTTAGAAAAATCTATCTAGAATTTTATCTGAATGTATCTGAAATGATCTATTTAGCAGAAATTCTAACTTAACTGGGCGTTCTGCATTTTTATGTGCTGAAACTGGCAACCCTATCTGTAACCTGAAGTCCTAAGAAGCCTCCTTAATTTATCTGTTACTACTTCAGTTCCCATCTTGAAAGAGTTGCCAACTTTCGCTGTTTCCATTCCTTCTAGTCCCATCCTCTTTGAAACCAATTCTCACCAGGCTTTTGTTGTCACCATGAACTGAAATTATTCTTGTCAATATTCCCAGTAACCTGCACAGTCTAAATCCAATTATCATTTCTCAGCCTTCATCTCACTTGATCATCAGCAGCATTTGCTCAGTTGATTACTCCCTCCTCTTTGGAACACTACATTACCTTGGCTTCTAGGATGCCACTCTTTTCTCCTATTTCATTTTCTTTATTGGTGTTTCCCCATCTACCTTACCTCTCAGCACTGAAGGGACATGATACCTCTCAATGGCTTGGTCCTCCTCTTCTGCCTCCTCTGTTCTCCCTTTCCTGAGGATCTCATCACATGTTTTTTTTTTTTTTTTCATCACATGTTATAGCTTGGAATCTCATTCATCTGTTGACAGCTCCTGGATTCATCACTATGCCAGACTTTTCCACATAACTCCAACCTCAACTATCCAGTGGCCAACTCAAGGAGTCCAACTTACATGTACAACAGACATCGCAAAAGTCAATGCATCAAAGACTCCCCTGGCTCAGCTCCTCCTACAGTTTCTCAATGAATAGCAGCTTTATCTTTCTAGTTATTGAGCTCTGACCCATTCCTTTCACTCACATTTCATATCTAATCTATTGGAAATCATATAGACTCTTTTCTTTAAAATATATCCAGAATCTGACCACCTCTCATTGCCTTCACTGCCACCTCCTCCCTCTTCCCTGCTCTACCATCCCTGGCTGAATTATTATAATAAGACTATTCTTACATATTTTTTTAATTGGAGTTCAGTTTGCCAACATATAGCATAACACCCAGTGCTCATCCCATCAAGTGCCCCCCTCAGTGCCTGTCACCCAGTCACCCCCACCCCCCCACCTCCCTTTCCACCACCCCTAGTTCGTTTCCCAGAGTTAGGAGTCTCTCATGTTCTGTATCCCTTTCTGATATTTCCCACTCATTTTTATAGGACTATTCTTAACTGATCTCTTCCACTATAGTCTGTTATGCATACAGCTTCCGGAGTGATCTTTTTAAAACATTACTTCAGGCCACACCACTTCTCGTAACCCTCTAGTAGCTTCCCATCTCACTTGAGGTAAAAGACAAAACCTTTACAGTGTTTTACAGTGCCTTACAAGCTTTGCCCCACTTCTGACTTCATTCCTTTTTTTATTGCATCTCGTCTATCCCTTCCTTGCACACTTTGCCTGGCCATGCTGGTCTCTATGCTGCTCTCTGAAGGCTGCTGGAACTGTTCTGTTTTGGGACTATGAGTTAGGTGCCTGTTACAATGGTTTAGAGAAAAGTTCCATGAGGACAATCTGGAACAATTCCAAGGTACTGAGGGTGTCAGGAGTAAGTGTAGGGGGCTATGTATGCATTGACTCAGTGGTAGACCCCATGGTACCTAATACTCAAATCAAACATTCTATACTTGTGTGACAAGAGCTCTTTTTCCCCCCAGGAACATATTGCTAACAAAAAAGAGACAACTTGCTTCAAAGTAGAGCAGGAAAGCATAGAGGATCCCTAACGGAACTCTGGATGTGCGTTTGTGTGCGTAGATGTTGCCTTAGTTCTCCTGTCAAAATAGCTACTTTAAGTCCCTACTGCCCAGAAAGGAGTGAATCAGCCTCTCTTTGGCCTTGATTAACTTTGGATTCATACTCAGGCCTCTCCTTATCTCTCCATGATACTAAAGCACCACAGAGACACTCCAAAGTTCCTAGGGAAGCAGGACCACCTTCAGAGAATACTAAGGACATTTTCCATAAAAACGGTTTTGCCAGCCCCTTGTCTAAAAATGGCTCTTCAAGAAAGTGGCTGCACAGATGCGTTCTATTTTGAGTTTTGACAAGGCCTTGACACTGTTTTGTTGCATTCAAGCCATATTAAGATGGAAGCCAGTTGTTACAATGCATAGAACTGGTGCTCTCAGTTATTTACAAATTTCCCTGCCTATTTCTATAAAGCAAATATTGGGGGTTTATTCTCTGCCAACAGCAATATACTAAAGGTAGAAATATATAAATTGGGATTCCTACTGACTGCCAAAGAAGGGGCCTTGAGAAGCCGATGCTTTGTTTGGAGCTATAGTGTGCCTGTTTCTTCCTTCCTGCGGGATGCAGCATAAAATCCTCAATGCATTTGAGGTATTACAGAAGGAAGACATAGAGATGCTTGTGCATTGGCCAGGATTTCAGCAGGAAATGGGACATACACTCAACTTGGATTTGTAATAAAATTTATTTTTAAAAAATATTTTATTTATGTATTCATAAGAGAGAGAGAGAGAGAATGGCAGAGGGAGAAGCAGGCTCCATGCAGGGAGCCCAACATGGGACTCGATCCTGGGTCTCCAGGATCAGGCCCTGGGCTAAAGGTGGCACTAAACCCCTGAGCCACCTGGGTTACCCTGGAATGAAGAGACTATTCAGAGAGGTGTGAGCAAGTTTAAGGGAAACCAAGGAGAAATGATGAGATACTTAGAGACTAGCAGCAGGGGGAAGCTCTCATCCTTAGGCCAAGGAGAGCTGGATCTGTGGATGGGGATGGGGAGTGATACATAACAGCTAGGGCTACAAATATGAACGTGGCCACCGCTGGTGCGACCCCAAGAGGCAGAGAAGGGATTTTAATGGGTTTGGGAAGGTGGAGCTGAAGGAGCATAATCAACACATTTGTAAATTGCTTCTTTGGTTTTTCCTACCCCAGGCAGCCTTGCAATGAGAAGTATGTATGAGTTAACATTGTAGCCAGGCTTAATTGGTGATGTGAAAGTTCACCAAATGTCTTTCTTACAGTTCTGAACGCAGGAGTCTTTAAGTCCAAGCTACTTTGCTGCTGAGTATGAGTAAATTTTGTCTCTTTGGTTAGGTTTCCCAGAAAGCACGTCCACTGTGTGCTTGTACCCCAAAGCCGGACTATCCAAGTCAAGTCAGGCGTGTGTGTGTGTGTTTATTGAGATATAAAACCCTCGGATTTTTATGGATCTCACAACAGCTCTTCTTTTCCCTTCAACAGAAAGTAGTTAAGCCTTACACCTGTCAGAATGGCTAAAATTAACCTCTCAGAGTGCAGGGTGTGGGGCAAGGATATGGAGGAGGGGGAGTCCTTGTGCACTGTTGATGGGAGTGCAGACTGGTGCAACCACTCTGGAGCTCCCGCAGAAAGTTAAAAAGGGAAATGCTGTATGGTCCAGAAGTTGCACTGCTGGGTACTTACCCAAAGAGTGCAAAAATACGAATTCAGGGGGATACATGCACCCCAATGTTTATGACAGCATTGTCTACAGTGGCCAGATTGAAGAGGCAGCCCAGGTGTCCACAGAATGATGAAGGGATGGAGAAGACATGGTGTATATATTCAGTGAAATATCGCTTGGCCATGGAAAGGAATGAGATCTTGCCATTTGCTGAGACTTGTATGGAGCTGGGGAGTTTTTTGCTGGGTGAAGTGGGTCAGTCAGAGGGAGACAGGGGCCATGTGATTTCATTCATGTGTGGAACTTAGAACAGGAGAGCAGGGGAAAGAAAAGAGACAGGGAGGCAGGCCAATAAATAGACTCTTGACTGTAGACAGCAGACTCACCATTGCAGGAGGAAGGGTGGGTGAGGGGATGGGTGGGATAGGTGGTGGGGATTAGGGAGGGCACCTGCTCTGATGAACACCGGGTGTTGTATGGATGTATTGAATCACTATATTGTATGCCTGAAACTCGTATTACACTATATGCTAACTGACCGGAATTTAAATAAAAACTAAAAAAAAAAAAAAAAAAAAGAACTGTGCAAACAGCAGTAAATTGGTTGGATGACCTTGAAACAAATCATCTTCCCTCTCTGTAACTAGATTTCGTCCACTGGTCTTCAAGTTCTCTTAGAACTTAGTTCTAAGAATGTTTTCTAACCTTTTTGACTTTGAGAAGAGTAATTTCCAGCATCAATGGTACTTCTGCAGTTTTCCTATATCCTGGACTGCTCTTTTCTCTGTAGCAAAAATAAGTAAAAAGGATGGGGGAAGATGTTTATAACATCTTTTTCCTTTCCTTCAATCATCAATCTAACATTTTGATAAGTCAGCATTTATTAAGAAATTTAAAAATTATAAATATACAAATGTTGGTGCTATACAAGATTAGTGAATTAGCAGAAGGCCAACTTTATTGTGCGTTTTTTTTTTTTTTTCCTTAAACTGGCTGCCTATTTTACAGGAGTATTGATTTGGATTTTTTGATAGAGGTGGGAATGGTTTCATCCTATAGGACTGGATGTCATGAATATTACTTGAAAATAGGTTTTACTTGTGCTTTTATAAGATTACTGTTCTTCTGTAAATTGGATTTACATAATGATCTTTATTGAAAGGTACACTGAAACATGAGCACTGAGTTTAAATAGTTGAAAAAGACTGCCACATAAATAAGATTTACACTAACTCTTATAGCACCAAAGGACAAAACCAGGACCAGGAATGGAAGCACAAACAGCTGAGTACACTGGACATTGTCCTATAGACTTACGGTTGCTATTAAGGGTAAAGTATCTCTGGCATAAGCGCCAGTACGTTTAAATAACCAACAAATGCATTATACCCCAAGCACTTTCTGCTCATTTTATGCTACCACCCTCAGATCAAAAGGTGTAGACTGAGAGTGTGACTCAATTGTTTCATAACTAAGAAATATCTACTCTGATCCTAATTAGTCATCTCTAAAGTAGGACTTTAGCTTGGCTTTTTAACCTTGCATGACAAGATACGAAGTCATATGGAGAAGATATTTACAGGGACATATTGGTGACCATGCAAATAAATGATGTCATTAATAATATAGATCCTTTTTACTCTGGCAGTTTTCAAGGATGAGAAGTTCTATTTGTTTATGTGTATTAAAGTTAAATAGAAGATCTTGATGTAGGAAAAGCCTTTTTTTTTTTGAGCCTCCTCAAAAAACAGACAAACAAAAAAACAAAAACAAAAACTAGAAAATCCAGTCTCTATTCTTTCTTTTTCTTTTTTTCTTTCTTCTTTTTTTAACAGCCTCTTAACTACAGAGAAACTAAAGGAACTGTCATTCACTGAATGTCAGCTCTATAAAAATGCAGTAGTATGAGCTGCTCATTTTATCCTCTTAACAAGCCTCTAATGTTAATATATTCTTATTTTATTGGTGAAGAAAATCAGGGTTACAGTAAGGACTAGTTTGCCTGATTACATAGCTGTTAATTGGAATATGAATCCAGTGTTTCTAACTTCATTTGCCTTGCTCTTGTGATGATCAATTTCGGTTTTCCTGAAACTACATTTGATTGTTTCATAAAGTATTTTCCCAGGTTATTTTTAATTGTAGCACTGCAGAATTTAGATTTTTCACTTCTGAAATCCTATGTCCGTTGAGTAGATATCAATCTTCAGCCAGAGCCAGTAGGAGCAAACTCAAGATAATATTGGGGAGCTTCTGCTACCCAGGAAACCTTTGGAAAGCAACCAGGAAATCTGAATTCTGATTCTCGGCAGTTGATACTGCTGAGCTCAAGTGAACTCAACTACTGCTGAGTTCAAGTGAAACCAAAAAGACAATGTTACTTAGTACGTTGGGAAACAGATACAAATTAAATATGTATGCACAAGGTTGTTCAGTGCAAGGCTGTTTATGATGGCAAAATTTTGAAAACAACTCACATGACAGTGCGTCAATATGGAAATGAATTCACTCATTAAAATTGATAAAATTGACCCATATTTATTGACGTGGTTAGATATTCACAACATGTTACATTTCATATAATGGAAAATCCTACCATACTATCAAATAAAATGCAGTGCTATATTAAAAAAGATAATATATCACAAATAGGTTAGGTTTTGTCTCAGAAATGTGAGTGTAATTCACATTAATAGACTCAAGGAGAAATTCATATTTTATTTCACTAGATGCAGGAAAATACATTTGATAGAATCCATTCAAAATAAAAAAAAAAATAAAACTTGGGGCACCTGGGTGGCTTAGTGAGTGAAACAGTTGCCTTCAGCTCAGGTCATGATCCTGGGGTTCAGCCCCTATGTGAGGCTCCCTCCTCAGCAGGGAGTCTGCTTCTCTCTTTCTCTCCCTCTGCCCCTCCCCCTGCTTGTGCTCTCTCTCTTTCAAATAAATAAATAAATAAATAATCCTTTAAAAAACACTTGTAGCAAACTAGGAAGAGAGGAGAACTTGTTTACTCTGATAAGAAGTATATATCAAAAGCTTACAGGAAACATGTCTAAGGATAAAATGTGAAACACTCGCCCCCTCAATACACACCAAGATTGGGGATGAGACAAAAATACCCATTTATTATTGCACCAGAGACCTTAGCCAGTGCAAGAGGACAAGGAAAAAACTGTGAGGATTAGAAAGGACAAAACTGACAACAAAACAATAGTAGAGGCTTTATTTTTTATAAAGATTTTATTTATTTATTCACGACAGACACAGAGAGAGAGGCAGAGACATAGGCAGAGGGAGAAGCAGGTCCCCTGCGGGAACCTGATGTGGGACTTGATCCCAGGACCCCGGCATCACTACCTGAGCCAAAGGCAGAGACCCTCTACCACTGAGCCACTCAGGTGCCCCCAAAATATCAGTTTTTATAATTGATCTCTGTAAGTTCCACAGTAGTCTCAAGTATAACTGCAGCAGGCATTTTTGTGGAAATTGATATGCTTATTTAATTTATTTATTTTTAAATATTTTATTTGTTTATTTATTTGAGAAAGAGGGAGAGAGAATAAGCAGGGGGAAGGACAGAGGGAGAAGCAGACTTCTTGCTGAGCTGGGAACCTGACACAGAGCACTCAAACTCAGGACCCTGAGATCATAACCTGAGTCAAAGGCAGTTTCTTAACCCACTGAGGCCCCTAGGCATCCTGACATGCTTATTTTAAAGTTATTATGGAAATGGCAAGGGTCAAGAAAAATCAAGAGAATAAGAGTAAAGATAGGACATCCATGCCTGGTAATAAGACTTACAATAAAGTTACAATGATAAATATAGCATGATATTGGCACAAAATGAGAGAAAGAGAACAATGCGGCAGAACAGAGAGTTCAGAAATCAACCTACACATATGTGATTATTTGGTTTCCCTGTAGTGAGCCATGGAAAGATTACTTTTTCAATAAATTGTCCTGGATTCATGGTCTATTGGGTAGCAAGTAGAAAAAAAGGAAATTTCCCCTCCATATTACACCACACACCCATCAATTACAGATGGACTACAGATCTAAATGTGACTGTAGATCTAAATGTGAAAGCATTATCATTATGAAGCTTCCAGAAAAACATGCAGGAGGATATCTTACTGACTTTGGGAAGGATTTTGTAAATAGAACACAAAAACACGATTATTACAAGACAATGTTGTAAAATTGGATATTAAGGTAAGAACTCATATTATTCAAAGCATCATTAAGAGAGTGGAAAAAACAAGCTACAGATCAGGAGAAGATGTTTACAATACACATAATTAACCAAGTCGGTGTAACCAGAATGTCTAAAGAATTCCCACTCATCAATAAAGATAGGTAACCCAATAGGCCAAAAGGGTTAAACAGATTGAGATATAAAGGCATATCCACTTGAGTGGCTGAGATGAAAAAGGTAGATAATAACAAGTTTTGGCAAGGATGTCAAGCAACCGTGGTGCCTATGAGCTGCTGGTGGGATTGCAAACTTACACAAGCACTTTTTGGAAAATGATATGACATGCTGTACTAAAGCTATCATAGCCTATAATTCAGCAATTCTGCTTTTAATTAGGTACAAGAAAAACGTGAACCTAAATATACCAACGACATGTACAAGAATATTCTTAGCAGTGGTCCTCATTATCGCCAAGAATTGGAAACATCCCAATGTTCATCAAGTATAGAATGAATAAATACCTTGTTGTACGTTCACACAATGGACTTCTGTACACTAATAAGGGGGAGTGATTACTGCCATATGCAACCACTTGTATGAATCCTATAAATATAATGAGACACAAAGGAAGCTAGATACACAAACAAATGCATAGCTACAATTCCATTTATACAAAGTTCAGAAACATACAAGTGGTCGGACGGTGGAAAGAAGTCAGGACAGTGTTTTCCTTTTGGCTTGGACAGTGTGGCTGGAAGGAAGCACAAAGCAAAGGGAAGCCAGTAATATCTTATTTCTTGACCCAAGGGATGATTACATGGGGCATGTTCACTTTGTGAAAAATTGTCCAACTATATACTTAGAATTTGCTCATTTCTTCATAAATATGTTGTGCATATATACAGTACTTCTTTTATAGGGACATAGATATGTATATACCTCTTCACATGTAAGATATTAGGTAAGGAAAAACATTTGTTAATATATCGAGTGATCCTTTGTTTAAAATACACATCTCCATAGGAAAATGTTTGAAATTATTTATGTGCCAAGACACTACATTTTTGGTGGGTGGGATCATGGATAATTTGGATTTTATGCTTTGGACTTGTATTTCTTGGATGTGGGAGTAATGTGGAAAGAAACATATGGGCATTGTGAAGGCTTAGTCCAAATCTGGAGTAAACCAAAGAGATCTATACTATGCCTTGAAGTTGAACAGATTTAAGTCAGGCTGACAGGAGAGGCAAATGCTGGAGAACTATCTCAGATTCTCCTTAATTGTATCATTACATCAGTCAGCAAGAGCTGCTGGATTTCAAGGTGTGCACAGGAGCCCACGGTCGATGGCTCAGTGTAGATATACTCTGCCAGTACAGCACTTTCTTGAAGCACTCATGTACTTGGCTGAGTTAATATTGATGCTGAAACATAAGGATGATGTAGGGAGGCTAGGACAGAACTGGAATATTTTTCCCATTTTTCTCATGCCCCTCAAGGGATCTTACTTAGACTTGGTGCCATGAAGAAAGAGAACTTTTGACTACTCAATCTCTATGCATATGGGACTCAATGTCCTTCTTTATTTACCTTTTGGCTGCATAACTGCCCACTCTGTAGTTGAACTTTCAATATTAAATTCGTTGGGATTTAGGGGGGAGGTACACGAACTTGGACTTCCAGGTTTTCAGTTCAGTTGGTGGGTTTTTCTTAGTGATACAGAAAAGGTCAAAGTTTGAGCCTCATCATTGTATGTTTTGTCACAAGCCAATTCAATCACACATGAACCAAACAGGTCTAACATGACTTTATTGGCCAAAATCCAGCCAGCCTCTGCTTCCCTGTCTCTTACTTTATAAGTTTTGAATAATCCTTGTAGTGGTTCCAGAGTGGCTGGAACTTTCTCGTTCCGGGTGCATGGGTGCATATGAATTTCAGGTCCTGTGGGCAGCTACAGTGGTTCCTAGCCTAGTTTTTTATAACCATGCATGGATTTAAAATTCAGGAACTCGCTTTCCTGTTCCAAGTAAGAAAGCTAAATTCCATTTAGATGGGAAGATTATTATTAGAAAGATTGTTCAGGTGAGTTTTTATGGATTAGCTCGTAAAATAGATATAGTACCACTTTTTTTTTGATGTTTCCCAAATCAAAACATCAAGGTGGAAAAAAACTAGCCAGACAACTTTCCAAGAGGTTTTCTTTGTTGTTTTCATAAAGGGAGTTACCTTTTTGAGGTGCTTTTCTTTTTTTGCCCTGATGAGCACTTTATTTACATTCTATGTTTGAATCATCACAACAACCCAGCAAAACAAGTACTATGGTATTGTCCCCATTTCACAAATGAGGAAACAGAGATAGAATGTTTAAGAAACGTGTCCAAAGTCACTCAGCCAGTAAGTGGCAGGACTGGAATTCACATAAAAATCCGTTTTATTACACACACTAAAATTTTAACCGTGACAATGTATTTCCCATAAATATATGCTATCGCATTGTGCAAATAATACCTTACTTGATTCTTCTTTAGAACGATCCGGTAGAGGAGAGGCTAATATTGCATATATACTGCTTCTGCCCAACTCAAAGATTTTCCTCCCAAAAGCCATTTCTCTCTTCTTTACCCCAGCCTCAAGCTTCAAGTGGAAACTAGAATGGCAACCTCACTACAAAGAAGTTATGAACCCTTTGCTGAGAGCAGTAGTTCTCAACTGTGGGACATTTTGCCCATGACTGTCCACCCCCGGGCACATTTGCCAGTGCCTAAAGACATTTTGGATGGTCACGAGGTGGGTGGGGGCTTGCTTCTGGCATCTGCTAAGTAGAGGCGAGGGATGCTGCTGAACATCCTATGATGAACAGGAATCCCTCCCAGCAAAAGAGAATCATGTGGCCCCAAATGTCAACAGTGTTACTGTTGAGAAACTGGCTTGGAGAGATAATCACAAATCGCCTTACAAGGGCTTGTTGCATGAGCTTATCTGGGACGATACCGGTTCTGTGACTCGGCTGCTATCTTGTAAATTCCAAGAGCTTGAATGTACTTGAAGATGGCTCCTGTGGACAAAAAGAATGGTCTCAAAAGACTGTTTCCCAAACGATTTATAGGACTCTCATGCAAGTGGTTAATAATTTATTCAAATAAACAAGAAGCAAACCCTTGAAAAGCAAGCCACTCCTAATTTTAAGGGAAGAGGAGGGAGGGAGATGCTCTGAGAGCAGTTGATTCATACATTAGATTAGTGGTGACCTCATTTTTAGTAACTTAATCCTTGACATACAGAGAGTCAAATTCTATCTGCAGATATTTATGTGGAACTCTTAGACGTCAGCAAGGGTTACTTTAAGGGTGTCTGAGGATAAAGATCCTCTCCTAGTAGTGTAAAATAAGGAAGTGAACATTTACATACAGATAGATTAATAGATAACATTAAAATTGGAGCCACTGGCTTTAAGTCATTTCATCTTACAGTGACTTTAATGTCATGTCCCTGACCTGGTTGTGCTGTGCTGTGAGGTGGCTGTATTTAGAATGCTAGCATGCTCTGCCATCGCTTATCGATTCATCCTCAGAATATTCCTATGGTAGTAATGGTTCATGGTAGAAGGTTTTTGCTACCAAATGCAGAAGGTTTTGTTACCAAATGCAGTATCGATATTCGGGGGAGGAGGAAGGTTATTGAGCGTTTCAACGGACCCTCTCAGAATTTCGCGTGGTGAAGTGGAGAGAGCTCCAGCCATGGTGTCAGACAGACCTGGGTCTCATCTGTGACTCTGCCATTTCCTAGTGGTCGGAGGAGAGTTAGCTTCTCTAAGCCTCAGTTTTCTTATCAGCAAAACTGAGTGTCACTTAAGAGCCTCGTGACGATTAAACGAGATTATGCATGGGTGATGAGAAGCACACACTCCCTGGCACATGTTACTACTCAAAAAAATGTTAGTCTTCTCCCATATAACTTTTACAGTAACTGACTAAAGTGAATAGAACTTAACACACAAAATATTAGGTAAAATTGTAAAATGTAAATTTTACATTTATTTGGTGGACTTCTTGGCCATCTGAAATCACAGTGGCAGCTGGTAAAGATTTTCACGTGGACATTGCTCGTTCCTGCAATTTTTACTACATTCTGGTGAGAGTTCAGAGATACGTGGAGTTTACAGACAAATGTCATTAAGGAATATAAGATACCGAAACCACTAATTGGACTTCATGGCCATATCAAAAAGTCCTAAAGATCCATGGAGATCGACAGAGACTTTTTCTGTTTCTGGGTAGTAAATTGCAGTAAACGTGGGATGCAAATAAATAAGTAAAATCCTTGCATATCTGGGCCTGGCTATACTACATAAACTATAAACTATATAAAGTATAAACTATACTGAAAATACTGGCCCAAAGTTTTCGAGTACCAAGAATTATCAAGGTTCTCTGATATACTTTCTGGGAGTAACGTGAATTGGCACAATTTTAGATGATAATTTGGAAATATGTCTTAAAGCTTAAAACAATCATTCCTTCTGATTTCTATTCACACTTCTAGGAATCTATCCTGAGGAAATAATCATTAACAATTTATAGACACAGGTGCTTATCTAAATATCATTTATAGCAGTGAAAACTTGAAAAATTATAAGTCACCAAGAATAGGTCAAATAAATTGCCATACCCAGGTGACAGGATGCCATGGAGCAATTTTAAGAGATGTTAACATAAAAAATTCTCAAAATATATTACGTGCAAAAAATGGGATTAAAACCTTTTTTATAACATCAAAATGATTTTATTTTGTTTATACATAAATATATACATTCACCTATATATATATAAAGCA
This sequence comes from Canis aureus, assembly GCF_053574225.1. Lineage (NCBI taxonomy): Eukaryota > Metazoa > Chordata > Mammalia > Carnivora > Canidae > Canis > Canis aureus. The sequence continues at coordinate 35,051,768 of NC_135649.1, read as the reverse complement.
AATGAGAGAGCAATAGTGGTTGTAACTGGATGGAGGTATTATGGATAATTTTTGCTTTACTTTATACTTCTGTCGTGATTTTTTAAACAAAAAATATTACTTTTATAATCAATAGGTAAAATAAATACTATATTCTATACAACTTTGGAGTACTTAAAGAAGGTATAGTTTTACCTCAGCCCTGAGGGGTTGGCCTATTGGTCTGTCAGGGAAGAAGAGGGCCAAATGTGTGAGCTGTCCAGCCTTGGAGAAAAATCTAGAGCAACAGCCTCTTTAAGGGCCTAATTAACAAGTAAGCTGTGTCTCGCTAATTTAAATAATAAGCCTGTGTACATACGATTTACCTAATCTATGTATAGTTTATACTCTGAAATTGACATGCTCTGTAAGTAGTTTTGCGCTTCAACTGGCTGACTGAGCATGTGTGAGCAGTAGACATGGTGCAGAGGATGAAGCCAAAGGAGAAGGAAAGAGAAAAGACTGTGGGCCATAGGGCATGGAGTTCAGAAGAGAACCACCCTCCCTGCTGCTACCCAGGCATTACCTTTGATGATGTCAGCAGAAAGTTAGCCAGCAGGGAACTGCCTATTTGAGGTTAGTAGCCTTATTTCCTAATACTCATAATTACTACGAAGTTGACAGGAAGTATAGTAAACATTGTCAAAACCTCTATTTCCTTTGTTTTTAAAAACTCTTAGGCCAACTTTAAGAAAAAGAAGCTGAAGTATGGAGGTTCAGACTAGAATTCAAAGAGACTCCCAGGCTTAGAGCTACATATACCACTCTCTCTCCTCCCTGTTACATCAGAAAGCAGAGAACCATCTGAATTGAATTGTGGTTTTTGTTTTAACAAAATTTCTGGTGTTATTTGCATGGATGGTTACACTGGGGCAAGAAGATGAGGGGAAGGGAGGAATTTGCAGGATTGCTCTGGGAATGGATTTAGGGTACCCATGCATAGTCCCTAAATACCTACTGGTATGTTCCTAAGTTGCATTGAATTTATTGTTACTTCTGTTTCTCTGTCCCTTTTCATCTTTTGGCCTCTGCATTAGGTACGAGAAGATAAAATCAAAGATAGAGTATGAAATAAACTCAGAGTGTAGTTTTTCTTTGATTATAAAAAATACACATGATAATTTGGAATATAAATTATTAATAATCTCACTGCCTAGAGAAATCTCCCTCTAATATTTTAGTATAATTTTTTCCAGACTTTTCCCAATCTATTTGTGTATATGTTTACATTTTATATGTCATTATTTTATAACAGAAATTTTCTTGGTTGAATAATATACAACTTACTTTAACATTCACAAATGTTGAGTTATTCAGAGTGTTATTAGTTTTTCTCAATTATGCTAAATTTTTTATTTACATCTTCGTTTCCTTAGGCTCCACTGCTAGAATTAAGAAATACCAGGTCAGAGGATATGAACATTCTTCAAATTCTTGATATATGCTGCCACATTGCTTTTCAGAAGTTTACACAAGTGTACAGTCCTATCAATTATGCAAGTGAATGTGAATCTGGATTTGCAAACCACAAGCAATAGCACAAGTGTTATCATAAACTCTACTCTGATGGCAGCCAAAGAGAGAAAAATGAACACTACTTCGGTCATCCTTCAGCCTTTTTTCCTGGGCTGGGACTGCTGGTGTGCTCTTACTTGCTTTGAAGTAGCCTTGGTTAGAATAAGAAGAGAGCGGGATGATGAAGCCTAGATACAAGATTAGTCTTGAAGTAATTCTAAAGGCACTTGGGAAAATGCTCAAGTGGTTCTGTTCTTGATGATAACTCTGAAGGCTCTCTCTTACCTACCAGATAGAATCCAGATTCAAGGACCTCTATGCTCAGGTTCAGCAAGCAATAAATACTTATTGGGTCCGTTGTGCTCCAGGCCTCCTTCAGAGCACTGGGGATGCACCGCAAAATAAAGACAAGGTCCCTCCATGAATTTCACAGTCTGAATTGAGCCAACTATTTCTTCTACTCTCCCTCCCCAACACAAAATCTGTTTTTTTCCCAACACAAAATCTATTGCTCTAGTCATACTTGTATCTGAGCTGCTGTATACTCATCCTTGCCTGATTATAGTTATCTTGCCCCATAAGCACTAGTCCTTACAATCAAGGCTTATCCTAAGTCCCCTGTGAAACTCTCCCCAGCTATTCCTCTCATTCGAGCACTTGAATCTGTATTCACAATTGATTCTTCATTGTCTTCCTTGACTCCTTAATTCCCTCCCTGAGAAGGACTGCACTGCCAGCTCAGCGTAGCTTCCCCATCGCACCTAGTGTGGTGTATGCACCAAATAACCCCTTCTTTACCAGAACTTTGGGTTCTCGTCAAGGGGATGCAATTCGGAATAAGGCTGCTCTGCCTTGGATCCACCCTGCCCCAGGAGATTTCATTACAGAGGTCCTAAGGATCTCCATGTCAGTCTAGCTGCAAATATAAAGCAGAGTCCCTGAGGACAGTGTTAGTGTGGGGCTCCAGCACGTGGCATGGGCCTGCGAATTGGGGAACCAGAGTTTGTTCCTTTGAAAACACATCTTGAGGGAGTCATATACTTCTTGTGTTTTAGATTCTTTTGTAAAATGGAGACAGTGATATATCTGTTACCCATTTTATCGTCTTGTTAGAAGAATCATACAAGAAGTTGGATGTAAAAAGTTGTATGTGTGAAGTGTTAATGGTTCTCTTTTTCCTTAGATTTTTTTAATTGAGATGTAATTGACATATAACGTTATATTTGTTTCACGTGTGCAACATACTGATTTAATATTTGTAGATATTGTGACATGCTTACCACAATAGGTCCTCTTTCTTCTTAAAGAGGAAGAGGAGGCATGGTCCAATGACAAGTTAGGGTGGAGAGGACTCCAAGGTAACTGATGGCCAGAAAGTGCAGGTTTGGCCAAAAGAGACACTGGCCTGTCGTTTTTCCCTTTTAACTTCTGCTTATCTAGTGAACCACCTGATCTGTCCCTTCTGATGCTTGGAGCAGCAGGAGAAAATAATAGAAGAGAGAAGGCAGGGCAAAGAGAGGAGATGTCAGTGGAACAGCCTGAACTCCCAGTTTGGCATAGAAAGTGGGTATGTTTTTCCCTTTGGTCAAGTGGATGCCACCAGAAACAGCCAGGCTTGAGTCATCTCACCAGGATACTACCCAGGAGGGCTGCCAGTTGGTGAGGGTTTTCCCAGTAGTCAGAGGCTCCGAAGTGAACTACAGATGTTGGTTTGGGAGAGGTGGCAACTGGATGTCAAAGTATAGTGGGAGGGAGGAGCCACACATCCATACATTTCCAGAAGACCTCAGAGGCACCTGTGATTTGGTTCCCTGTCTTGCAGAGGGCATTGATGGCCAGGCATTCATAGTCAAGGAAGCAGTGACAGTGACAGCTGAATGCAGGTTATACCAGGAGCTCTTCCTATCTCCAATGCTGCAGAGGAGAAAGGGACTCTGGAAAGAGAGGGGAGGAATAAGAGCCAGTTGTATTTCTTTACTATTCCAAGTCCCTTCAGCTGAAGTCTGTCTGTTACTGAGAGGAGAAAGAAGGTGAAGAGGAAATTGGCAGTGAACTGGAGTTTTTAGATGGATTGGACTAGGTTGGATTTTTTAATACCTTAAAGTGACCAGAAAGCAATGTTAAATGCCTTAGGTAGGGGATCTTTTCCTCGTGTGTCCTTCACTTTTTTTTTTTAGGTATAATTAGCATATACCATATTAGTTTCAGACATAGAGTATGATTTGATATTTGTATATATTCCCAAATGATGAGTCTGGTTAATATCTGTCAACTTACATAGTTTAAAAAGTTTTTTTCTTATGTCAAGAACTTTTAAGCTTGATTCCCTTAGCAACTTTTGAATATGCAATACGGTATTTTTAAAAAAGATTTTATTTATTTATTCATGAGAGACACAGAGAGGCAGAGACATAGGCAGAGGGAGAAGCAGGCGGGGAGCCTGATGTGGGACTCGATCCCAAGACTCCTGGATCATGACCTGAGTCAAAGGCAGATGCTTAAACAACTGAGCCACCCAGGTGCCCCGCAATACGGTATTATTAACTATAGTCACCATGCTATAGATTACATCCCCATGAATTATTAATTGTATAACTGGACATTTGTATCTTTTGATCCCCTTCACCCTTTTTGCCTGTCCTCTTCATGCCCCACTTCTAGTAGCCATCAATCCGTTCTCTGCATCTATGAGCTTTTCAGATTCCACATATAAGTGAGTTCATGATGTCATACAGTATTTGTTTTTCTCTGATTTATTTCACTTAGCAGAATGTCTTCAAAACCCACCCTTTGTAGCAAATGCATGATTTTATTCTTTTCATGGCTGAATATCCCATTGCATATATACACACCACATTTCCTTTTTTAAAAAAAGATTTATTTATTTTAGAGAGAGAGAGTGTGTGTGCATGCAGGGGAAGAGGTAGAGGGAGAGGGAAAGAGAATCTCAAGCAGACTCCATGCTGAGTATGAAGCCCAACTCAGGGCTCCATCTCATAACCCTGAGATCATGACCTGAGCCGAAACAAAGAGTCAGAAGCTTAACTGACTGGGTCACCCAGGTGCTCCAATACTACATTTTCCTTTATCCATTTATCCATCAATAGACAGTAACGTGGTTTCCAAATCTTGGCTATTGTAAATAATGCCACAATGAACATAGGGGTACAGATACCTTTTTTGAGCTAGTGTTCTCCATCTCTTTGGATAAATACCCAGGAGTGGAATTGCTCAATCATGTGGTAGTTCTGTTTTTATTTTTATTTTTTAGTGAACTCCATACTGTTTTCCAAAGTGGCATCAGTTTACTTTTCCACCAATAGCACACAGAGTTCCCTTTGCTCCACATCCTCACCAACACTTACTGCTTGTCTTTTTGTCATTCTAACAGGTGTGAGGTGATATCTCGTTGTGGTTTTGATTTGCATTTCCTGATTAGTGATGCTGAGCATTTAATCTGCCTCTGTTGGCGACCTGAGGTCTTCCGTGGAAAAATGTCTATTTAGATATCCTGCCCATTTTAAAATTGGATTGTTGGTTGGTTGGTTGGTTGGTTATTCAGTTGTATCAGTTCTTTATATATTTTGGATATACCTCTTAACTGATGTACGATTTGCAATTATCTTCTCCCAGTCGGTAGGTTGCCTTTTTGTTGTTGATGGTTTCCTTTGCTATACAGAAGCTTTCCTTTTGCTGTTTGATGTGGTCTCATTTGTTTATTTTTGCTTTTTGACATCATTTGATGTCTAAAATATCATCACTAAGATTGACATCAAGGAGCTTACCATTTATATTTTCTTACCAGAATTTTCTGGTTTCAAGTCTTACATTCAAGCCTTTAATCTATTTTGAGTTAATTTTTGTGTATGATGTAAGAAAGTTGTCCAGTCTCATTCCTTTGCATGTGATTGTCCGGTTTTCTCAACACCATTTACTAAAGGAGCCATCTTTTCCCCATTGTATATTCTTGCCTCCTTTGTCATAAATCAATTGACCATTTATGCATGTGTTTATTTCTGGATTCTTTATTCTGTTCCATTGACCTATGCATCTATTTTTATACCAATACCACACTATTTTGATTACTAGAGCTTCATAATATGATTTGAAATCAGGGATTGTGTTGCCTCCAGCTTTGTTTTTTATTATCTGGATTACTTCAGTAGTTCAGGGTCCTTTGCAGTTCCTTGTGAATTTTAGGATTGTTTGTTCTGTTTCTGTAAAAAAAAAATGCCATTGGAATTTTGATAGGGTTTGCACTGATTGCTTTGGGTAGCATGGACATTTTAATAATATTCACTCTTTCAATCCATCAACATGAAATATCTCTCTCCATTTGTATGTGTCTTCTTCAATTTCTTATATCAGCAACTTATAGCCTTCAGTGTACAGAATTCTTATATCCTTGAATAAATTTATGCCTAGGTATTTTATTCTTTTTGATGCAATAGTAGCTGGGAACTTTTTCTTGATTTCTCTTTCTGATAGTTTGTTGTGAATATATAGAAACACAACAGATTTTTGTATATTGATTTTTTATCCTGAAACTTTACTGAATTATTTTTTTTAGTCCCAACAATTCTGGGTGTGTGTGCTGGTCTTTGGTGTTTTCTTAAATATATAATATCATGTCATCTGTAAATAGTGAAAGCTTTATTCCTGAGGTATTTTTAAGGTTCAGAAAATGGAGATTCAACACACTATGGCTAAAGGCAGTAATTAAAAAAAAGTTACATGTGTTCACAACACTGTTCGATAAACTAGATATCAATAGGATTTTATTTTCTATTTCTTAAAGGACATGTCAGTCGGAATAGGTAATAGGATTTAGTACCTATCTCAGGAAATGTTAGTTTTTTTCTAGCCCCACAGATTTTTTTTTTGGCATCATGAGGTTATGCAACAGCAACATGAGTGTTTTCTGTTAACTATTTAGAAAAATAAGACTAATACACATTGCACCTATTCCACCTGGTATACCGCATTGGAATGAGAAATCCAAATTGGTAAAATGACTTAACAGAAAGGTATTACATAAAAGGTTGTGTTTTCATTTTTCCTGTACTTTTCAATAATATTTCCCAGTAAGTCTTAATCATATAGCTCCCTTCATTTCTAGACACAAAAGATCTAAACAAATGAGTCAGTCTGTAACCCACTGAGGCATTAGTTAGTGTTGTGTAATTATGAAACAGATGTATCACCACTCCTAAGTCTGAAAACAACAGCATCCCAATAACACAGGGTCATGGGCAGCCTGAAATCCTGACCACCAGGGACTGGTTGCTGCACCCCACTGATGTTAATAACTATAAGAAAACTGATTATGGTGCTGGACTCCATTTTCTTTATAAGCCCTTCCTTCCATGGGTATTGGCAGAGGTCTTGGTCCTTGTTTCATAAACTGATCTCTGATTGTAGGAAGCCCATGGAACTGATCCAATTGGCTTATACATTGAATCACCCCTCCTCTTTTCAGCAGTCTCCCAAAAAGGATCCCCAGCTTGGAGAAGTGAGATACTTGGCAGGCAGGTGTTAAGGTGTTGTCTGTTTAGGCTGATGATAAATACTGATTAACCTTTGTTTGTGTTTTAGAAAGAGACCAACTGAGAGGGGAGGTATCAGAAGATGGAGATCGCCAAGAATGGGAATATAATTTGTATGAAGGATTGGGTTAGGCACCATAGGAGGTAAAGGAAGGAGTAAGAGAAGTAAATAGCAAAAGAGTGGAACGTTAGAAAGAGGGAAAGAAGTTATAGAATAATCCAGAGGGGCACCTGGGTGGTGCAGGTGATTAAATGTCTGCCTTCAGCTCAGGTCATGATCCCAGGGTCCTGGGATCAAGTGCTGCATGGGGCTTCCTAATCAGCCTGAAGTCTGCCTCTCCCTCCCTCCTTGTCCCTTCCCCTGCTTGTGCTCTCTGTCTCTCTCTGTCAAATAAACAAAATCTCTTTAAAAAAAAAGGAATAATCTAGAAAGGCTGAACTGAAAAGGAGAAGCCCCACAGTACTATCACCAGGGAAAGCTCAGATTTTATTAACGGAACAGGGTTTGTATATCAGCCCCTGCATTTTCCAGCCCTATGACCCTGGACAAGTTATTTTGCCCATCTATACCTGTTTATTCATCTATTAAAAATGGGGATAATAATTGTACGTATTTGGTAGAGTTGTAAGGGTTGAAAAGAACGTATATAAAGTAAGTGACATATAGCAGCTACTCAACAAAGGGTAGCTGATATTATTACCGTTGTGATGGTTATTGTTCTTTCTCTTAGAGGCAGTAGCATTGTTGTTGATAGTGATGGTATTGCTTGATGGTAATAAACCACAAATCAATCACCATGACACTCATTAATAAAAGAAAGTGCATAGATGAAGGTCTTGGTTAGCCCTCCAGATGTGAGTTTTTAGCAACAGAAGCTAGAACATTACTGTGTTGGTGAAAGGAGAAAAAGAACTGCATTATATTACTCACATATTAGACATTCTACTACACGTTACTTTTACACTAAAGGACATCAGCCAAGCAAGAAAAAAATAAATGCCGTATTTTAGACACATAAATGGCATTGTGCATAGTACTTCATTTTCTTTCTTTCTTTCTTTTTTTTTAAAGATTTTATTTATTTATTCATGACAGACGCACAGAGAGAGAGAGAGAGGCAGAGAGAGAAGCAGGCTCAGGCAGGGAGCCTGATGTGGGACTCGATCCCAGGTCTCCAGGATCATGCCCTGGGCCAAAGGCAGGCGCTAAACCGCTGAGCCACCCGGGGATCCCAGTACTTCATTTTCAAATTCTTTAGAAGATGTAGCAACTCCCATGTGATCTTTATTAATTAGAATAAGATATTGAAAATTCTTGCACATGGGGCACTTTGGGTGGTTTAGTGGTTGAGCATCTGCCTTTGGCTAAGGTTGTGATCCTGGGGTCCTGGGATTGAGTCCTGCCTCAGGGAGCCTGCTTCTCCCTCTGCCTATGTCTCTGCCTCTCTGTGTGTATCTCTCATGAATAAATAAATAAAATCTTAAAAAAAATAAAATTCTTGCACATGAACATAGTACTAACATAACTATTTTTTAGTTGATTTTATCTTCTCAAAGGATTTTTGTGCATAGATTCCAGTTAGGCCCCATAATGAAATGATTTTTTTAAATACTTGCTTTTATTTAAGAAGCTAACAAAAGCAATCCTCCTGTGACTCCTATAAAGTGAGTGATTTCCTTAGGTGGGAAAGCAAAAGATTGGACACCTGGATCTCTAAAGGGCCTGAGTGTCTGAAAGCTAGTTCTGATATAGTTCTGATACAGTTTATTATTACAAATACAGACTGAGAGTAAGCATGCCTCACAGCAATGCTTTTCAAAGGATAAATACCAGTGTATCAAGAGTGAAGCCTAAATATTTCTCTCCTTTAGTGCATCATTACAATAGTATCAGATAAGTAGGTCAGATTAAAATGTTTATTCATTGTTGCTAACAATTTAAAGAGTACCTCTAGTGGCTACACAGTCAGTGTTTCAGGGTAGTAGAAAGGATGAATACTGATGTACTGAAGAAAGACCTTCTCTGTCCTGGGAGAGAAAATTCTTAATCTGTTTATTCCCATGCACAAAATAAAGATTTTTAAAAATTCACATTAGCTCTATTGAGTGGTTTGATTCAGATATCTCTTATATTAAGGATTGGTTTGGTTAGGAGGTGCCTGAATGGCTCAATTGGTTAAGCATCTGCCTTCGGCTCAGGTCATGAGGGGCTTGAGGCCTCAAGCCCCACATCGGGCCTTGCATAGAGCCTCGCACTGGGCTCCCTGCTCAGCAGGGAATCTGCTTCTCCCTCTCTCTCTGCTTCTCCCTTTGCCCCTCCATCTGCCCATGCTTGCTCATGCGCTCTCAATCTCTCTCTCTCTCTCAAATAAATAAATAAAAATCTTTAAAAAAAAGTTTGGTTTGGTTAAAGGTATTTTAAAAAGAAAGCTGCAAGGTGTGGGATTTGGTCTCACAGGCTCCAAGTCCTATGTGTGTTATAGAAAGAGCATTGCATGTCATACTTTGTTTCTAAGCTCTGGTTACTGAAATCCAGCCCTCACCCTGAACACTGAACACTGAACACTGCTGATTGGCCTCACTATGAATCAGCTGAATCCAAATCTCTCAATGGTGACCCTTGCAAATTGACAGTGTTAGACTCAGCTGGGAGGGTGTCACAAATGTCTCATGTTGTGACTTTTCCTTCAAGGAGGCAATATGGAAAAGCTTATTCAATCTTCCTAAAGATGAGATTAAAAAGAGTGTCATTTCTGTGGACTGTTCTACTGGCTATGGAAGGTCAAATGATGCCTAATTGTTCCATATCATCATTCCTGCTAATGAAGTGTCAAGTCATGTACGGCAGTAATCCCACAGATAAAGCATTTCCTAACATCTTGTGCTCATGTTCTTGTAGTAAGGGGGTTTGGGAACATAGCCTGGAGAGTCAGACAATCTGGGTTGAAATATCAGACCCGTTACTTACTAGCTGTGTAACTTTGGGCAAGTCATTTAATGTCTCTGGGCCTCTGTTTCTCCATTTGTAAAATGGCTGTTCCTACCTTAAAGTGGTTCTATGAGAATTAAATGAGATCAGAAATGTGGCTCACTTAACACAGCACCTGGCTCAGTAAGTTTTTCTCCTCTTTGCCCATCAAGTGCTTACTTCCTTCCGTCTTGCTTCTCTTCCTTCCACGAGCCCATTCTATTCCACGTGGCCTTTAAAATCGATATGGTAGTGCTAGAGGGAGTGTAATTGGAGAATCACTTTGGAATAGTGTTTGGCAACATCGGCTAAAGCTAAACATGGTATACCTTGTGATCCAGAACATCCAGAACATCCACACTAGGTCTATGCCTAACAAAAGCACACACAGAAGACCTGTTACAGGAGAGCTCATAGCCATGATCTTCAAGATAGCCCCGATCTGGAAATAGCCCAAGTGTCCATCAGTAAAACAGATCAATAAATGATGGTATAGTCATACATTGGGATACCATGTAGTATGACAATAGATGAACTACAGGTGCATGTTACAATACGGTTGGATCTCCAGTACATAATGCCGAGCCCAAAGAAGTCAGACATAAAAGTGTATGTGCAATAATATCCATTTATATGAAGTTCAAAACCTGCCCAAACTACTTTATGGTGTTAAAAAAATCCAAGATAGTGATTAACCTTGAGGAGATTAAGAAGGGTTCTTCTGAGGTCCTGGTACTATTGTTTCTTGAACTTGAAACTAGATGCTTGGGAATGCTATATTTGTGAAAATTTATCAAGCTGTACACCTCTGATTTGTACACTTAAGAAAAGCTGTCTGAAAAAAAAAAGAAAAAAGAAAAGCTGTCTGGTATGCTATAGTGAATGTAAAAATTAGGAAATTTGAGGCACCTGGGTAGCTTAGTCAGTTGGGCAACTGACTTGTGATTTCAGCTCAGGTCTTGATCTCAGGGCTTTGAGTTCAAGCCCTGAGTTGGGCTCCTTGCTGGGTGTGGAGCTTACTTTAAAAAATTATGAAACTTGACAGATTGACTTTTCCTGTTTAGAAACCATCCATATGAAATTATTCACCAAGGGCTATCATTTCCTTTCAAGTTTCTCTGGCATGGCACCCTCTAGTATTCTGTAAGAAAGGAGTTTGCATTTTCTGTGTCCCTTCAGTAGGTGTCCCAGCTAGAGAATCATCACCTCCTTGGCTGGCAGCAAGAACATCTATGCAATTTGTCTTTCATAAGTAAGTCTTGCTTCCTGGAATTGAAAGACACTTTTTAAAAAAAGAAATAATTTATTACTTGTTTATTAATTTGTTTTGATTATGGGTGGAGTCTGATTTTTTCATCAAGTGTTTAATGTCTGAAACTATAGACTTTAAATGTTTTTTTAAAGATTTATTTATTTATTTTAGAGAGAGAGCCAAAGTGTGGTGGGGAGGGGCAGAGAGAGAGGGAGAGAGAGTCTTAAGTCGACTCTGTGCAGAGCCCAACGTGGGGCTGGCTCAATGTCACTACCCTGAGGTCATGACCTGAGCTGAAACCAAGAGTTAGATGCTTAACCACTTGTGCCACCCAGGCACCCTTGAAACTATAGACTTTCAAGGGATAATTCACGTATGCACATTTACTATGATAGGATTTTAAATATATATATATATATATATATGTATGTATATATATTTAAAATATATCTATTTCTTTTTCATATATATTTCTTTTTCATGTATATATATATTTATTTATTTTTCCTGCTGATAGACTAGTAGGATTTCTTTTCTTAAGGTTTTCTGCTGGTGAAGTTTATTGGGGTTCTTCCAGAAGAGGGCTACAGAACGGTGTGGTTGCTCAAAAAGACACTGGGTTTGTGAAATTGTTCAAAGGCCTTCTGAGTAGTGCAAAACTTTCACATCCAAATAGTGAAAAATTTCATATCTAGGCTAGAAGAAAGCTTTAGGTAATGAGTCTCCTTTATCTTTAGTGACCAGAAACAATATCAAAGGGACTTCCATGAATAATGACATAAACTGAATCTCAGTACTACAGGCAAAGAACGTGGGCTATAACTATTGGATCGGTCTTTAACTTTTTTCCTGGCCAAATTACAGTTACGATCTTTAGTTGCTGGTGATTTACTAAATAAATCTTTAAATTACTGTCAATGCTTCTTTCTTTCTTTCTTTCTTTCTTTCTTTCTTTCTTTCTTTCTTTCTTTCTTTCTTCTTTCTTTCTTTTTTTTTAAAGCTAAGCAGATTCCTGGCTGTGGTGTGGGTGTCCTGGAAGAGATGACCCATAGTTAAAAGTCCAGCATTGCACAACTTGGTGCATGGAGATAGTTAATTATAATTTTCAGGTGTTTTGTACAACTAAAGTAAAGTGTACTATGTGTCATTCCCAAGTTAACAATCACTTTACTATTGCCTACAAGACCGTGGCTTGGGCCTGGATTTCAAAGCACATAAATGGTCACACTTTCTCTCCCCAACTTTATTTTTTATTATCCTGTCAGTTAGCAGACTCTTGTCATAGTCTCCCACACCATGCTCATTCATACCCTTTTGGCTGAGTATATGTAGTTCCTTCTCTCTTACGCCCACTCAACTTCCATACTTCTTTCGAGTCTCAAATAAATGAAAAAAAAAATCCACAAACACCATTTGTTTGTGAGATAATAAATCAGAACCCAAAGAGAAGGAAATGCAGTCCTGGTATTTTATGATCTCTTGGGGTTGGATGGTAGACCAGGTGTCCTTTCCCTTTTCTGACCATGGAGTTATTAAGTGGCTTCTCTGATTCAAAATTTCTAATCAGCATTTACTGAGTGCCTGTCCATGTCAGGTTTTGTGCTAGGTGTTGGGAACACGGGAATGATTAACATGCAGAGAGCTGGCAGTCTAGAGGACTGTAAGCAAATAATTTCACATGACGTAACATGAGTATGGGGCAGCATAGGACTACGGAGGAGAGGCAGCTAAGCCTAGTGTGCAGTCATTGAGGTGCAACCATTGTGGAAAGATCTGGAGGATGTGACAGCTCAGTAGAGTCTTAAAGCAGGAGTAGTAGCTAGCCAAATGAGGAGGGTGGGAATTTCCAGAAGAAGAAATAGCATGAGCAGAGGCACAGAGGTGGGAACCAGCGTGGATGTGCCTGTGTGGGGGAGGACATGCAAGTTTACGAGTCTGAGGCAGAGAATGGGAAAAGATGCAAGACAACGGGGAAAATATCCCTCAAACAGACAAATAAACCAACAATGTTTTCTCTCGAATACCTTCTATTTTAAGTGTTATGCCTCTGATGCTCTAAGTTGTTAGACACTTCTCTACTGTGTAACAGGCAGGGAGAACTGCAACTTGTGTTCTCTGCATTCCCTTCTACCCCTGCCTTGACATTCCCATAATCTATGTATTCCTAAGAGTCCTATTCTCTTCCTAGTCCCAAAGTCCCCATCTGTTTTCCGTGCCCTCTTTAATTTCTGTGAGATGTTGATAGTTGGGCAAATGCGATTAGATTTGCTTTTCAGCTCGTCCTTTTGAACAGAGGGTTATATGTCCCTTTTCCTCTCCTCTCTTCTATGTCTGAGACAGGCTAATAATTCCTTCATTTTAGCCACCCCCCCCCGTAGTGTGCATATAATACTAAGAGGTGCACACGCACACCAGCCTGTGCTATGTTCAAGATGAAGATGAAATTCATTAATGCTTTCTTTTTTTTTTTTTAATTTTTATTTACTTATGATAGTCACACACAGAGAGAGAGAGAGAGGCAGAGACATAGGCAGAGGGAGAAGCAGGCTCCATGCACCGGGAGCCCGACGTGGGACTCGATCCCGGGTCTCCAGGATCGTGCCCTGGGCCAAAGGCAGGCGCCAAACCGCTGCGCCACCCAGGGATCCCTCATTAATGCTTTCTCATGACTACATACCTACCTTCCCACTTCCCTCTGGAGATTTCCTCTGCTTTGCCTGCCCAGACTCCTAGGGGGTCTATTTGTGTTGCAAATGGGAAATGCCCATCGGGTGGATGGAGAGCAAAGGAGCTGCACCTAGGGTATAGAATTTGACTCTCTGCTGGCTCCCCTGTGTGCACCCATTCGGACTGTGTTTCAGAGAACTGCCACCATGTTTGACCCGAGTCAGATGATCCGTTGAGCTTTTGGATGAAAAGGTGCTACACTGGTAAACAGCATTACGGTCATTCTTTCCTCCCTGGCCAAGCTGGGATGCTTCCTCATAGTTTACTTTCTAGGCCTTACTCTTGCAAAGCGGAGTCCTTTGTTAGGGTTAGAATTTCCCACAAATCCGCTCGATCATTTGTTTTTGTTTGCCCTCTTTGAAATGAGGCACAAAGCAATCCCTGTAAAGGGCAACGCTGTCCCGAAGGCTGAGGAAGGTCCCCGAGACAGTGGCTCCAAGTCGCTCTTTTCAGGCAGAGCCAGCTGAGTAACCTTATCGCAGGTAGCTGCTTTGCCAGGTGCCCGGTTCAGGCGCTTTCCCGCCGGGAGCGGCGCTAGCCCCGGGGCACCGGGCGCTGACAAGTGAGGGGCAAAACTTGGCGAAACCCCGGGGCCCGGGACCACGGGGTCTGTTCAGAAGAAACTTGGGGAACGGGGCGGGCCCCACAGACCGTGCCCTTCACCCCCCCGCCCCCCGCGCCGGTGGAGATCAGCACTTGGCGTCAGGACAGAGACCAGAGTAAGAGAGGACGTCAGGGGGAAGCTGAGAAGCCGGACCGAGGCGAGGTTGCGAAGGCACCTCCAGGCTCTGAGTCAGGGCTGTCCGTCCCTTCGCTCGGGCTGCTCGGCTCGCGCCAGCCCAGCCCTCGGCCGGGGCCGGGACCGGGGATTGCTACATGCCAGCTTCCCCGGGGAAAACCAGAGCCTCACTTTGGTCCCTTCCGGTAATTGACACGACAGGGCGCCCTGAAGGGGGAGGGGAGAGCTCCCTCCATAAATGGTCCCACCCCTGGGCAAGGTGGCTCACTCAGGCAGGTAGCAACGGGGGAGTGTGCACCTGCCGCCGGGCGAGCTCGGCCAGACTGCGAGACGAGGCGGAGCGAACTGAGGGAGTGAGTCAACCATGGACAAGTTGAAGTGCCCGAGCTTCTTCAAGTGCAGAGGGAAGGAGGTAGGGGTCTGGAAACGGTGGGAGGCGTGGAGGCTGGAGGGGGGGGGGCTGGCAAGGGTAAACTTCGGGTGAGGCAGTCTCAGGCTTTGCCTTCTGCTGGCTGCTCCTTGTTCTCCACATTCCTCTTCAACTACCTTTAAGTGTGCCTGACATGTCCTCAAGAGTAGAGGAAAAAGAGAACAGCTCTTCTTGGGTAGCCAGAAGACTTAGGGTCACCTCAACCTCTGCCTTGGGTATGCCCACAAAATCCTGGGGCTTTTTTTGTCCCTGACCAGACTGTGTCCATATGGAGGGAAATGAAAAAATGCAGTGTCCTGATCTGACCTGGAACCCTCCATAGCCCAGAGCAGCTAACAGGTTGGGAGAGAACCCCTTCCCTCTGAGGTGCAGAAAGAGCTGCTCCACCTGGTGGGACAGGAGAATTTGTCTAGGAGTATTATTCTGTGGCTTCCAGCGAAGCCCCGATTTTATTCTCCAGGATAGGGAGTGAAGTCAAACTTCCCTTAACTCCGAACATCCCAAACTATCAGCGGATAGCAAAAGGAGTCTGTAAATTCTTTGTTTTAGTAGAAGCTATGTTGTATCCTTCTTTTCAAAGATCTCCTGCAATCTCAAGAACGTTGATTTCATTCCAGTCTTCTTTAAGACTTGTATTTGAAGCCTTACTTGTCTGCCCTCATTTCCCTTTCATGCTGGGTACCACATGTAAATTTTCTAGCAAAATTTGGATGATCTCACCCAAAGAAGTAGCAAACATATCCATCTAAAGAGGTGTTTGGGTGTTTTCCCCTCATTTTAAGGAGTAAATGTTGTAAAGTAGAAGCAGCCACTAGCAGAAATCTCCTCAACCTTTGGAAAGCCTTTCCCTTGGCTATAGCTTTCAGGGTTCATTCCCTCCCCCCACCTCTCTCTCTGTCACACACACACACACACACACACACACACACACACGCATGCATGTGAAATATGCTTCTGTGGATTTTTAATAGTAGAAAGACAAACTCTTGATATTTTCTCTTCTCCAGAAAGTGACAGCTTCATCTGAGAATTTCCATGTTGGTGAAAATGATGAGAATCAGGACCGTGGTAACTGGTCCAAAAAATCGGATTATCTTCTATCTATGGTTGGATATGCAGTGGGATTGGGGAATGTGTGGAGATTCCCCTATTTGACCTACAACAATGGTGGAGGTATTGCCCTCTCCCCCTCAACTTCTTTCCTCTTTCAGTTTAAATGGTGTGCTCTATGGCCTCTGAGCCTATTTTAAGAACTAAGCAGAGGTATATGCCAGTTTGGGTTAGTAGGAGAATGGGAAGCAAGCATATTGCATCCATCATTAGACTATGAGTTGCTAGCTCAAGTTAAGAAGCTGGGCTCACAAAATCCTCAGGTATAAACTTGATAAAAGTTGTCGTTTTAGCACTTCTGAGTTTCTGATTTAAGATGCAATATAATCTTCCACTTGCTCTTTTTATGCATGTTGCCATGATAATCTGTTCAAACTCAAGTTATGTTGGGCCTCATTTAAGACTGAATCAAAGCAAAAGGCAGGGGATTCTCATTCTAATATGAAGCTCAAATACATTGCTTAAGTAGCATAAGGTATTACATTGTGGAAATGCAAGTTTGGAAGGAGTTGGTTAAAAAGTAAAGGTCTAGTATTTTAAGCTGCAATATTCAGTTACACGTATTCCTAATTGAATTGACCATACGGAGGATCCTTCTAGAATGCAATAGACTTTAGTTCAAGACTAGGTGTTTAATTTCTGCAAAATGATACTGTTTATGCCTCAGAGATCATTAAGGAAGACTCATTAGAACAAGGAGAAAAAAATTAACTCTGAGGTGACATACAAAAGGAAACAAAATGAATTGCACAATTCCCTAGTAGTGTTGAAACAACTTTTCACTTACACCATATTTTATTTACTTGTAATTACAGGTTCTATTAGAAGTGTAGAGGTGACATGCCCTTAGATTTCATAATTGGGAACCAGTGAAACTGTGCCACTATAATTATTTTTCTTGGTATAATAGGATTTTGTGTGGTGATGTTTCAATCTTATAGTCCTTGTTAATTGGTTGCATTAGAACATTCATATTGGCCTTTAGAGTCTTGAGAAGCTCTGTTTATCAAACACTTTAAGTGTTAGTGCCAATAATTCCCCTCTCTGGAGCCTATATCGTTTAGTCATGGATTTGGTCTAAGTTTGAACTGGAAAATGAGTTAGGAATTACAGTCCTTTGGGTGTCTCATTCCTGAGGTCTAGTGTAGCGAAGAGCATTCAGACTCCTTTCCAGCGTCTTGTGTTCAGGTTCAGAAAAACCACAGTTTCAGAGATTCCCTGTGACTTGCCATCATATAGTGGCCCAGGGGTGGCCATAAATTTCCAGGAACTATATTAAACTAGGTTTAATAGAGAATTTTAAACGTACCCCCACACACACACTAAATGCTATTATTCTTTATATGCTATCATCTCTCTCACGATTTCCTCTAAAAATTAATATATCACATTAGCTCTCAGCTTTTAAAGATCGTATCATTTAGGTAATGAATAGCCTAGACTCTTTTGATTGTTTTTTTTCCTCTGTCCAAGTGTAGGAGAAGAACATGAAATTCAGATTTGTCAAGTGTTAATAGATCAGATTTTTAAATATGGTCAGGTTTGGAAAACTGTTGCTAAAATTTGGAATCATTTTTATCTAGGATTCTTTTTACTAGTTTATGAAGAAGTATCATATAACCATAGGGTCTGAGATAGCAGTATCAACAATTTGTGACCAGTGTATTATATTAGCAATTTACCAATTATAATTGTTATCAATAAAAAATAATATAATAGGTAAAAAGCTAAGTATACCACTAAGGAAAATCATATTAAAAAAAAAAACCCAACCCACCCTATTTGTAATGGGCTAGTAAGATTTACCTTGTTGTATTTAGACAGAGAGAGTCTATATTACTTTTCTTCATATTTATCATGGTAAGACTAAAACTTCAATTAGTCATAGTAATGATGGTATGTACATTGCAACATCTATAAAAACATATTGTCTCTATGTTCTAGTACCTAGTGACGTGTACATAACAAGTATTTTATTGTGTCATTATTTTTAATGGAATATATTTTGAGGGTTGGGAAAAATGTAATTCCCAGGTATGATGTTACAATATCATAGTATGGAAAATACGTGAGAAAAATAGTGCAGCGTGGGCCAGTGAAATGTACAGAATCCAAAAGCCCATTTTTTATCCATTGATCCCCACGTTTTCCTGTTAAACTTTGTTAAGACTGCTACGTACTTGATCAATAAGTTTAATATTCTAAAAAAAAAAAGTTTAATATTCTGTTGTGCTTCTACCTACAACCCGGCAAAAGTTCGAATGAGCAATTATGTCCCAAAAGTGGGCAGAAAAAAGTGAAATAATGAAGGTCAAAAAATTTAAAAAGGGATCTGGATAATCTAAAATGCAGGAGAATTAGTCCTACCTTATAAAATAGAGAGTTAACTTTTTTTTGATAGGGTGTGTGTGTGTGCACGTGCAGGCACAAGCCGTGGGGGGAGGGGCAGAGGGAGAGGGAGAGAGAAAATCTCAAGCCCGCTCTGTGCCAGCAGTGGAGCCATAGCAGTTCCCATGACCCTGAGATTATGACCTGAGCCAAAATCGAGAGTCAGACACTGAACCCACTGAGCCACCCAGGCATCCCGGAAAGTTAACTTTGAATGTATCTCAAAACTTCAGAATCTCTTAACAAAACCAAAAAATTTCTTACAGACATTGAGGAAAGACCCTTATGACTATTTGGAGAATAGTCCACTCAGCTGCAATAGCTTCCACTCTGAACCACATTTAGCATTTGCACTGGAAGTCTTACAAAAAATATACTGCTTATTTGGAAAGGAGAAAGGAGGGAAACTAACTTTGGACATAGACTGCATGCCTGCCATTTTGCCGAGGGTTTTCACATAGGCTCTATAACTGAACCCTTAGCACAGACTGATGAGTTGGTATCACTCTCTCCATTTATGAGGAACCCAAGGTCTGGAGGTTAGGTAGATTGCCCCAGGTCACGTAACTAGCAAATGGTGGAGTCAGGATATAAATCTAGGTGTATCTGGCTCCAAAGCCTGTGATCATTCACGTCCTCGGGATGGCTCTTTTATAAGCTATTGTTTTTAATAATCATAGCAACCTCTTTAGGTAATACTAGAATCCCATTTCACAGACGAGGAAGCCAAGGTTTAGAGAATCAACTACTTTCTCACAGAAAGTAATAAATCTGGGGCCTGAACCCAGTGCTCTGACTCCACTCTATCAGAAGGCTTTCACAATGTTACACTGGTTATTGAAGGGCCATCTGAGGTTTGGGACATAATAGTGCTTTGTTTCTATTTTGCATTTTCTAGGTGCCTTCTTGATACCTTATGCGATCATGCTGGCCCTGGCTGGTTTGCCTCTGTTCTTCCTAGAGTGTTCACTGGGACAATTTGCTAGCTTAAGTCCAGTTTCAATTTGGAGGATTCTTCCATTGTTTCAAGGTTGGTATTAAAATGTATTTCTTTCAGTGCCTATTGGTCTGTGTATAGAGCTGTTCCCACTATGTAGCAGGAAAGTGTTTCATATTTGGACATGATAAAGGCAAAGAAGTATACATTGTTTCTCTGAATTTTTGCTACTGTAAAATTGAAAGACCAAATGTTAATTTGTATTTCTGTTTCTCTGGGGCTGAAGATCTGGATGGGGTTCCAGAGGATACTAGAGGGGGTTGTCAGGATGTCATTATTTTCCTACATTCACCTTTTAAAATCCCTTGGCGCATAGTTATAGTCCTGTTGTGCATTACCTGCATGGCTCTGGCTTTTTTTCTACTTCATATTCAGTCTTTTGTCTTCTTGCCTTTGCATATCTTTTACAATGCCTCATTCAGCAAAGTTGAAGGGCAGGTCACTTTGTTTTCTTGGGTACGACTAATAGAATAGGACATTGGCAAAGCTTTTCAAAGTGCCTTGATTATTATTAAACATCAAACAGACTTCCTGTCTGAAGGTAAGATATCATTTTGCTATGTGCTAGCTGCTGCAAACTATTTGTAAAAGCCTCAATGCAGCATCAAAAATAAATTTGTAGTGAGTTGAATAGAACATTGTGCGGGAATATTAAGGAAGCCACCTCAAAAGCCAGTCTTGAGCATACAAGTTGTATTCGGTATGCTAAACTACATTTTGATATTACAAGTTCAAGAAACTTTGGCAGTTTAAATTCAGATTGTTACTGAACTATTGAATTTTCTTTACATGCACTTGTAGAAATCCTGTATGTTAATTCAGAGCCTTTATCTGCTACTTGTCAAAATATTGGCTTATAGATGAAGATGGAAGTACTGGTTAGTGGGTCAATAGGATACGAGTTTTGAATAGTGTTTGTTTGTTTTCAAGAACAGGACTCACTCTGACAAGGACTTTCAGACATAATAAGAGAGGAATGGCCATGGGTGATTCCTTATGTGAATTTGACAGATCAATACAGGTCCTCTGCCCTTGATCTTAGTAACATTTTCTAATTAACTAAAAGGAAATGGTTTCAGAAAGCCAGTCACCAAAATAATTTTAAATTTGAAAAAAAAAGCTGTTTAGACAGTAGTACTTGCTCATCTCTCCCAACTGCAAAACAAAACAAAACAAAACAAAACAAACAAAAAACCCCAAAAAACCAAGAAAAGATAGACAGTGTTGTTTGAAACTGCCTTCTCGTTTTAAAATAGATTCTGTGGAAATTGAGATGCAGCTTTTTTTTTATGAATTAGGAAAAGAAATTGCACTTTTTTGTTTTTGATTTCAACTGTTCTCTTTTTTCAGGTGTGGGAATTACGATGGTCCTGATATCCATTTTTGTGACGATCTATTACAATGTCATAATTGCCTACAGTCTTTATTACATGTTTGCTTCTTTCCAAAGTGAACTACCGTGGAAAAATTGTTCATCTTGGGCGGATCAGAACTGTAGCAGGTCACCTATAGGTAACTGTGCTTATTTTCTTAAAAGATACTGTGAACAGAGTTCATCCTTTCTCATAAGCTTAAAAAGTTACACGATTTTCTCACCAATATAGGGGCAATTTAAAGTAAACCAAGAGTGGGATGCCCATCTGGCTCAGTCAGTAGAGCATGCTACTCTTGATCTATCTCAGGGTTGTGAGTTCGAGCCCCACGTCGGGTGTTAAGAGATTATTCAAAAATAAAATCTTATAGTGAGCCACAGGTTATTGATGAAAGCAGGATAAAGCATGGATAACTTTGAAAAGTGATTAGTGCAATATGTTAATTTCTGAGGGCTGCCAGTAAAGCCGAACCATCCTTAGGAGTAGCCAAGAGAGAAGGAAGAAAGTGGGAAAGTGGTAGAGACCATCACTATCCATGACAGGACTGACAGGACTATGGTATTTCAGGAGCCAGTGAAAGTCATCCACATCATAAGTGGATGGTCTTTGGGATCATGTCAAATTGATATTGTAGACCATTATTGCGGGGATTGCTTATGTATATTGGAGAATAAAGTAATAAAGCTTTAATCCTTCTTAGCAACTTAAAGGTGCCATTTGTCTATATAGGTTAAATCAATCCACATACCAAAAATTTTTTAGAGCACTAAATCACAATCGAAATTATTGTTACTTTATAGTGGTTATTACTATACATGTAATCCCAGTTTAAAAGGGATGATGTTCACTCACCCTTAGTTTACTAGTAGAGAGGATTTAAGATGCTGAATGTGCATGGCTTGTTCCATTTGTAAGACTTCTCCTCTGCCCTCACCAAGTAACAATCTAAATGGTTTAATTATTTTACCATGAAAACTTTTTTTCAGGAGGGGGTGCCTGGGTGATGCAGTTGGTTGAGCAGCCGGCTCTTGATTTCAGCTCAGGTCATGATCTTAGGGTCCTAGGTCTCCACATTCAGTGGGGAGTCTGCTTCAGGATTCTCTCTTTCCTTTCGCCTCTCCGTTTATGTGCTCTATGTCTAAAATGAGTAAATGAATCTTTAAAAAAAACACCTTTTTTCAGGAAAATACTCTTCTAAAACTAAGTACGTTTCTATGTGTGTATTCTTTTTTTAAATATAATTTTTAGTTACTCATTGTAATGTCAGTACAAATACGGGGGAGATCATCCGAGTCAATAGAAGCTGGGTATACAACAACAGTTTAACCTGCATCAATGGAAGTGAAGCTTATCAGCCAGGGCAACTTCCCAGTGAACAATATTGGAAGTAAGTATGCTAGATAATCTATTTAAACAGATGTTATATAAGTTTTTGGAACTAACAATAAAATATTGATCAGCTCGTTCCTTGCCTCGTAAGTAGAAAAAAAGGGGAATCAGAGCCAGTTATACTTCTCATGACTCAAATTCTTACCTACCCTATGTGAGTGGTAGTAACCTGCAGGATTAGCTCATAGTCAACAAATTGCCATTTATAAATTGTTTTTTAAATGAGCACAATACTGTTGGTGATGATTTGTTCAGTGCTTGTCATGTATAATTTAGGGCATTTCTTTGAAGAAAAAGAATCTCAAATTTTAGACTATACTCAGCAAATTCTAATAGTAAACTGTTGGGTTGTGAGCAATATTTGGTGCTATTTAAGGCTACCATTCTTCATTATCCATTTTGCTTATGATTATCATTATTTGGTAAAAAATAGATATTTGGGGTTATATTTACTTGTATTACCTTTAATTGATCACACTTTACTTTCCTTACTTATACCTACATTTTACCCTTACCAAACTGCCTTGACTCTTGCTGTAATGAGCTCGTCCGCATCTACGTGTTAATGCTCTGTGTGACCCTTTAAAAATTTGGAACTTAAAATGTTCCCAAACATCAAACTAAGAATAAAAACCCTAGATCCATGCAGGTCCTAAATAGAAATCATTGATTTTTATAGAAAGCCTTTGAAAAAGGTCTAAAAATTGGGACCATTTAGGTTTGATGCTAACTACAAGTATGATGAATAATTTAATTTTAGATGTGTTCTTCATCATTTTACCTTGAGAAAAAAAACTGTAACAAATAAAAGAAATAATCTGATGTAAGGTTAATTTTTTTTTGTTTTACCTAAAGAAGCTTTGAAATACTAGGGGGCAAATCATAGCTGAAAAAATTAGTAGATCTTTTATTCTAGGGTTTGGAACTTTGGACTGGCTACAGTTAACCCTAAAGTTCAGAGCCTAGCTTTTCATTGAACTATTTTTGCCCTCTGTACTATAGCTCATATGACATTGATGCATTAATATGATGGAATACTCACGAACATCTCCCTGGCTGTAGATATTACAAAATTCAATGTGTTAAGACAAGTGATTCTGTGTTCATAAAAAGACTTGTATGTTTTCAGTAAAGTGGCGCTCCAGCGGTCAAGTGGAATGGATGAGACTGGAGTAATTGTGTGGTATTTAGCACTTTGTCTTCTTCTGGCTTGGCTCATAGTTGGAGCAGCGCTATTTAAAGGAATCAAGTCTTCTGGCAAGGTAATTTGGAAAACACATTAGATAGTGATGTAGCTCTTTTCCAATTTCATTGCAGTTCAATGTCAAGCATAATCAAATGCATGTTTTTTCTATAATAGCAATATTCAAATGTGTGAAAAGCTTTCTAAGTAGGCAGCCTGACTGTAGGAAAATACATAAGATTGCTGCTATTGGTACAAATAAAACAAAACAAGCAAAAACTAGTACTAGGGTTGTGCAATTACAGCTGACCCTTGAACAATGTGGGGGTGAGAGGCGCCAACTCCCTCCTTGCAGTTGAAAATCCAGCTATATAACTTGATTCCCTCACAACTACTAACAGCATGCTGTTCACCAGAAGCTTTACTGATCATGTAAAGTCAATTAACACCTATTTTAGTATGTTATATGTACTATATGCTGTATTCTTATAATAAAGTAAGCTGGAGAAAAGAAAATGTTATTAAGAAAATCATAGGAGAACACATTTATAGTACTTGAATTTATTGAAAAAAATCCTCATCTAAGTGGACCCATGCAGTTCAAACCTGTGTTGTTCAAGGATCAACTGTACTCAAACTGGACCCTGCTAGCTTATATAGCATTCTGAAGCTTGAGTGTGTGTTTAAAATTGTCTGTCCTATTATATAAAGAAGCATCTTGAATGGAATTGTATATTGGAATGTTTGGTTTAGGAACTCTAGATCCTAGTTATATAGAGACAGTGTCAGGATTCCTTTTGTGGGAGAGGGAAAAAAATCAAATATGCAGTCGTTTTCTTAAAGCTTGCTAAAATTGACTCAGAACCCTCTTTTTAAGTAAAGAGTCCTCTTCTGAAAAACACTGTATTTTCTCCCTTTATTGTTTTATTTTTTAAACTTTCCCAAGAACGTCATGGCATTTCAGGGAACAATGTGGAATTTTCTTTGTGAACGTTGTACAGTACTCAGAAAAGTGAATGTTTATGTATGACTACTAGACTGAAACCTCCTTATAGACAGAAGACAGGGGTAACTGTGGATACTATCTTTGTATTCCTGGTATATCTAGCACATTGTTAATGCTAAACTATAATGAGACCCTCTGTTAGATCACAAAAATACTGTGGATATTGCAAAGTCCGTGAAAACTTTCCAAAATAATGTTTCAATTGCACATTTTTGAAACCCGTAGTTCCTTTTTGACATCAATATTGAAATAATCCATTAAAGGCCATTTGTCTAGGCAATTAATTTTTATTGGTCTCTGGATGACTTTAAATTGTCTCCTTGGGCATATTATCAAACATAGGACATCTATGGATCAAAGAAATCATCCACATTAATGAAAAGCCAGCCTCAAAAGCAATCTGCTCATCTGTAACTATGTGTTACCCAGGATACAAGCCGTGCACATGTATGTGTGCTATCAAACTCACTTAATGGTAGCTCTAAGAATAATAATATCAAGTGTTGGGTATTCACTTTAATCAGCTTTCATGAGATTTGGATGTCTACTAGGAGATTATTTTCCTTCTCCTTGGGGACAATATATACTATTTCAGTTATAAAATCATTCCCTTCCCACCTCAATGCAGTAATTCACTAAGAAGTGATATCTGTCCCCTCAGACATTTATAAAGACATATTTAGGAAGGTACTCTACCTTGATTCCAAGTTACCACTGCTGATGTATTGTGTATTTACAATGTGTACCCAGGAAATAGTGCTTCATACATCAGAGTGTTTTGAAAATGGATCATCTCAGAGTGGGAGAAGAAAGATAAAATTATGCCAATTTTGGTATTGGTATCACCAGATTTATTAAAAATGTATGAAATCGTTAATACTTTTACTAATGTCAACTGCCTAACAATTTTGTTCATATGCAATTATGTAACATGACTTAAAAATTTAACTTATCAACCTCTGGTTGTTTTTCTTGTTAGGTGGTATATTTTACAGCTATTTTCCCCTATGTTGTCCTACTCATCCTGCTAATCCGAGGTGCAACTCTGGAGGGTGCATCAAAAGGCATTTCATACTATATTGGAGCACAGTCAAATTTTACAAAACTTAGGGAAGCAGAGGTAAGACTTCATTTGGATTTTAGATTATCTGAGGAGGTAAACCATAAAAGCAAACACTGAAAATCTTTGGTTGCAGGTAAGAGTATCATAATGTAGTGGCTTGTAAAAGAATATGCTGTTAAATTTGTGTTTCTGTTCACTGGGAAGTCTAATGTAGCCATTTAACATGACACTAGTGCTTTCCTATTGGAAGTGAGATGGTCATTTTAGCAGAAAAATTTTAAGTCATCTTATTCATACAACTGATTCTATTTGACCAAAAGGATTTGGGGCCTATGAATCTGAAAAAGAACTTGTCATGTTTGGATACCTACCTGCAAGTTGATGAGTAGGACAGTAAGATTTCTTGGATAAACTCATAGATTTCAAGATTATAGGTGAAAATCTAATGATCTAATACACATTTTAATTGCTTCAAAAGTTAATATTCCCAAATTAAGATCAAAGTGTACCTAATGGATTATGAAGTTAAACCACAAATTTGAAATGAATGAAGCATTCCATTAACAACACTGTTACTTGTAAACATAAATGTGTGCCATGAATATGAATTGGGTAACCTTCTTTTAACTTCAGTCTATCGCTAGATGATGGCTGTGTGTATCATGGATACATAATATCTTTTGCATTTTTGATTGCAGAGAGCATTAACAGTAAGTGTACTGTATATAGGATGCTTCTATTCACATAGCTTATGAATGGTTTCACTTTTTCAGTAAACACATCACATTTTTGGCACGCATTAAGCTTCTGGCCAGCTAAAACCCCAAGTCTTATGTTGAAGTCAAGAAACACTATGTTACTATCATCTTCCATACTAGCAGTGCTATCCAAAATAGTTATTAGTTTGTTTGCTGTGGTGTTCTTTGAGGAACTCATGCTAATTTCCAGCAATTTGTTATTTTCTAAATACTTACAATATGGATATATTTTTTTAAAGATTTTATTTATTTATTTAGAGAGTGCAAGCAGGGGGAGGGGCAGAGGGAGAGGGAGAGGGAGAATCTCAAACAGACTCTACACTGAGTGTGGAGCCTGGTGGAGGCTCGCTATCACGACCCTGAGATCATGACACAAGCTAAAATCAAGAGTTGGATGCTTAACCCACTGAGCCATCCAGGCACCCCACAATCTGCACATTTAATTATTTGTTGTAGAATTTCTCTGGTAAGCAAGTCAAATTTATCAGTTTTTTTGTCATGGATATCCATCCTTTACCTTTTCTGAAAATTGAGATGTCAGTGTTTGGCCTTTAGTTTCCTGTACCCAAATAATTTTCACTCAGGAATTAACTACAACAGCCTTAAATTATTTCAGAACTATGAACTTTTATTATTTTAGTCTTGGAGATTAATATACTTTGATGTGTCCACAGGCCATTTGCTTATTTCTTCATTTATGTTGGGCCTCACATCTTTTAACCTTGTTTGTTAATATCTTCCCAACTCGAAGACCATTTTCGATGATGAATCAAAAACAAATAAAATGGAAGTTGGGATTCATCATCTTCTCTCTGTCAGGTTGTTAAGCAAGATGAAATATTAATTAATGCACTTTCAAAATGGTAAATTGTTAAATTAATATGAGCACACAATGATTTCAATTATTGCTGTCATGTTATACTATACTATTAGAGATGCAACATTTTCTCTAAGAAGTAGATCCTCCATTTTCTTGAAGCTTCATAACTTTGAGCACAGTTGAAAAGCCCCTTTGATATTCTTTGACTTTTACAAGCTTGAGATCACCTGAGCTTTACAGTTCCTGAAAAATTTTATATGATTATTTTATATTGGTCTGTTTCAATGTCTCTATTATCTTTAAAATATCAGACCTAAACCTAAAGCTCTTTATGAAACATACAATTTAATCCTTCCTCCTCTTCAATGTGGTAGAAACAGTACTCCCACCCTTCTTTGGGTTTGTTGGTAATGAGAATTTTTTCTTAATTTTTTTTATCTCTCACAATCCATATCCTGAGTATGGGATCATAAATATATATTTTTTCCTTTTCTTTGGATATCCGAACTTTGTTGCAATCTGTAGGAGAGCAGAGGACCATACAAATTTATAGCTAGAAGAGTCTTCCAGTCTTCAGTGATTATCGTACTAACTCCTTCATTTTACAATGGTGAAACTGAAACCCAGAAAGATTCATATTTAGTTAAGTTTACACAGCCAGTTTGTGCATCTTGAATGAAGATTTCTTAATCCCTAAATTAATAATTTTGTATATAGCTATGAGATTGATAGATATGGATATTATAACTACATTTGGAATTTTGCTTCACTTTACTTGCAACCTAGATACACATCATAGTATGCAGTAGCATTTTTATAGAAACCAGACCTGCCACACCAATTTCCAGCTCCCCCTAATTCACATATGCATACAAAAATGTATCAAGTAAAAGCAGCTGAGAGATCAACATAAGCATGTTGTTCATCTCTTAATATGTACAGCTGCCTAAAAAATAAGAGCATTTTATTTCTAATGATTTTGTTACAATAAGTGAAATAACCGTTATCTATCTATGCTTATCTCATCCATCCATTTTGCTTTCTTTTGGCTGCCTCCCATTATAAAGCAATTATAATATAATAATAATCTAACATCAAGCTGTATTCTGAAGATCTAGCAAATTTTATTCCCTAACAACTTTTATTTCTATTGAAATTGGAAATAGATTACATATCTTTCAAGGGGAAAATTACAGTTTTTAATTTCCATAAGAGAAACTGAGTATCAATTTATGATTATTTTCCATAATAACAGCAATAGCTACCATTGAGCATCCTAATTGCTTTACATATGCTAT
Organism: Canis aureus; assembly: GCF_053574225.1. NCBI lineage: Eukaryota > Metazoa > Chordata > Mammalia > Carnivora > Canidae > Canis > Canis aureus. The sequence goes on along the minus strand of NC_135649.1, from coordinate 35,023,188 downwards.
CTTATTCAATTCTCACATCATTCCAAGTACACTTGTAATAATAATAGTTATCATCATCATCATCATTTTCTTCATCCTCTCCATTTTACAGATGAATAAACAGGCTTAAAAATGTTAAATAAATTGAAGGCAAGGAGCGTAAGAGGTATTGGATATAAACTTCATTTTCTTTGACTCCAGAGCTAGAGCTCTTTGTCACCATTTTATATTGCCTGCCTTTCACTGAGCAGTCCTGTTTTTAGATGGACTAAAAAAAAAAAAACACTTTTGCCCAAATCTTTGCCAGTCTTCTTCCTTGAAATCTACACAATTAGGTTACTTTGGGTAATGTTTTATCTACAGAATTTCACTGTTAACATGGATTTCCATAGATTAGATTAGTTTCTAAGATTATTTTCCTTTAGCAAATATATAGGAGAGGCAAATTATAAAAGGGACACTAGTAAAGGGGTAAGATTGGATGCAGTGAGTGGGAGGCTGCTTAAAGAGCGGAGGCCAGCTATGTGGGGCTCTAAACGAACAAACTAAGGGATGTCTAAATATATCATCATTCTTCAAAAATTGCCTACTACTATTCTTGTTAAGAATGGATATGTATCAATCCTCCCCAAATTGGTATGCAGAGTCAATAACATTTTAATCAGATTGACAGCAGTTTTTCTTAGATCTTGAGAACTGATTGTAAAATTTACGTGTAAGAGAAAAAGGCAAAAAAAGGTGTTTTTGAAGAAGGAAGACCTGTCCTACTAGATATGAAACAATATTATGATGCTATAGGAATTAAAATAAAGTGGTATTAGCATAGGTATAGACTTACGACCAGTGGAACAGAACAGTAGTCTCAGAAATAGATTCATGAACATTTGGAACTTGATATATGGCAGAGGTGGCAATGCAGATCGATGGGGGAAAGGATGGACTATCTAATTGATATAATTGACATCCAATTGATATAACTGATAATATAAATCATCTTTAGACAAATGATACTCTAGAAAAGAAAATGAATTGGGATTTCCAATTTAATATATACTGTATCAATTTTTAGGTTAATTGAAAACAATATGAGCAAAGCTTTAAATCCTTTTGAAGAAAATGTAGGACAGTATCTTTATGATCTTTGGCTAAGACTTCTCTTTAAGTAAGAGAAATCAAGGACAATACATGAAAGTGAAGATGGACACCTTTAGTTACATTAAAACAACAATAAAACCTTTGGCTCATCAAAGGTCACGATGTTAAGAGGTGAAAAGAGTTAACCACAAATTGGGAGGAAAATTATCATATATAATAGACAAAAGATTAGAATCCAAATTACATAAGAATTGCTAGAGATCAAAGAAGACAAATAACCCAAACAATAAATTGGCAAAAGGCACGAATAAGAATTTCACAGGGAAAAAAACCCTATGGAATATAAGCACATAAAAACAAACTAAACCTTATAAGTAATTAGGGTAATGAAAACTCTCATTCGACAGCCACCAGATATGACCATATTAAAAATTCTGACCAATATTGGCAAGCATGTGAAGGAATGGGAGCTCTCACACCTAGCTGGTGAGAGTAGGTGGTAAAATAATATGGCAATATTTAGTAAAAGAGAAGACGCATCATATACCTCTTTAACATTGCAGTTCCTCAACTAGGTATGAGGAGACATGCACAGGAATACTTACAGCTACATCATTTTTAATAGCAGAATATTGAACAGCCTGAATGTCCCTCAGCAGGATAAAGGATGACCTGTGGTATACATAGTGGGGCAAACGGCAGTGAAAAAAATGTTCAAAACTACAGATATTTAACTAAACCATATGAATTTGCCCATATTTTTTCATTTTCAACATAAAGTTGAAATATAATGTTCAAATTGATCGTGGATAAATCTCATACAATACTGAATGAAAAAAGGCATGTTGAATAGGTTTATATCCATTAAGAAAACTTTTCTATAAACCCAATAACATGAAAAGCTAAATACCATACTGTTTGGGTTTACATATTTTTATGGTAAAAATATAAAGAAAAACAAGGAAATGAGAAACACATAAGTCAGGATAGCAATTACCACTGGAGGTTGAAGGGTGATATGATGACAAAGGGGCATTGGGCGGCTTCCAAAGACTGACAACATTTCATTTTTTAAGCTGAGTAGTGGGTTTGGTGTTTATTTCATTATTATTCATATTAATTCATTAGTATATATGAAGTATTTTATAGAAGTAAAAAATTTAAAGTGTGTCTTTTTAAACATGGAATTATCAAAAAAATTGAATTATCTTCTCTTATAGGTTTGGAAGGATGCTGCCACTCAAATATTTTACTCCCTTTCAGTGGCTTGGGGTGGCTTAGTTGCTCTATCATCTTACAATAAGTTCAATAACAACTGCTTCTCAGATGCTATTGTAGTTTGTTTGACAAACTGCCTCACTAGTGTGTTTGCTGGATTTGCTATTTTTTCTATACTGGGACACATGGCTCATATATCTGGAAAAGAAGTCTCTCAAGTCGTAAAATCAGGTATGTGATGCTCTACGTTAACAACTTTGATTAATTCAGTGTAGCTCATTTAAGAAACACTAATACATTTTGTATCAATTTACTTAAAGCACTCAAGTAAAGTTTAGGGTGTTGCATTTTCTTTCTCATTTCATCTTATATAATTTGATTGCTTTAATCATGTAATAATTCTTAGATTGTCTGAGAAAACAGGACTATATTAGGGAACAATTGTTTAAGAAGATAATTGTCTGAATTTTGCATAGTCCTTCATATGAACTGCCTACTGTACATGAGTGCCTTTACACATATTATCTTCATTTATGTGTGTATATATACATATATACATGTGTGTATTCATATGAATGACTATATGAGTATATATGTGTGTGGGTGTGGCTGTGTATTCCTCCATGTACAAGTGCAATATTGGGTCTGAATTTTTAAAACACATCAGTATCATATCGATAGAAACCCAAGTAACTTTGAGTATCCAGCTATGTCCAGCTTTAAAGGAATCTGTTTAATGAACTTCCTAACTTTCTTTAGCTAAGGATGCTTAGTTATCTGACTAAGAATCTTAGGAAAAGAATTCCAGGATTCTTAGTGGTAGGAATTCCTCATTAAATTTTTATTTATGGGGATGCCTGGGTGGCTCAGCAGTTTAGAGCCTGCCTTCGGCCCGGGGTGTGATCCTGGAGTCCTGGGATCGAGTCCCGCATTGGGCTCTGTGCATGGAGCCTGCTTCTCTCTCTGCCTGTGTCTCTGCCTCTCTCTGTGTGTCTCTCATGAATAAATAATTTAAAAACATTAATTTTTTTTATGGCCAGTATCATTTGATGGAGAAGCCAATGCAGGAGAATAGAATGTTAGGACTAGAAGAGACCTCATAGATAATTTAGCTTCTCATTTCCAGAGAAGTGGACTGATGCACAGAAATTTTATGTCTTACAGTAGATAGATAAAATCATTAGGAAGTGACAGAGCCTAGGTTAGAAGCTAATTCTGCTGAATCCTAGGTCAGTCTTCTAGGACTCGGGAGAAACCTAAAATACTTAAGGCAACTAAGTATCATATGATATAATTGAAAAAATTTAAAGCACCTCTAACAATAATATACATCAAACAGAAAATAAGATTCAATTTTTAGTTTTGTTATATACAAGTTTGCAAGTGTCCATATTCTAGTTAAAATGGCAGTACACATTCTGGGTGAACATTTGGAGAGACGGCTAAAGACTACAACAGTCATTCCATAAGCATATCTTTCTTAATAGTGTAATTCTTTTTGAATTTCTAGGCTAGTATAATTTACGTTTCTGGAGTTTAAGACAATTCTTTATGAATCTTAAAAAAATGAAAGAGTTAAACAAAATCATTGAAATAGTTAAGATCTCCTATGTGAGTAATTTACAAAATTCATCTCATAGCTTAATTCACGTCACATGCACACATGCACACATTATCATTTTGTTGAATAACCAAGTCGAATATTTTTAAGAGTACAAGTGAAAGAGTTGCTTGAGAATGTGCATTATGGATGGCATTGCTAAATTGAAATGAGTTTTTTCTAGTATCTTATTTTGGAAATGTTCAAATATGTGAACTTTTTTGCAACTGATTTAAATTAAATATCATACATTTTTCTTAGGTTTTGATTTGGCATTCATTGCTTATCCAGAAGCGCTAGCCCAACTCCCAGGTGGGCCATTTTGGTCCATATTATTTTTCTTCATGCTTTTGACTTTGGGTCTCGACTCTCAGTTTGCATCCATTGGTAAGTAATACTCTGAGTGTTATATTTTATATTTTGTTATATTTTACTCATGTTTCCTCTACTTAAAAACATGTTGCCATTAGGTTTGCCCTTAGAATCTGAACATTCTTTTTAACTTAATTTTAAATACAGAAAAATACAAAGCACTCATGTAGTAGATACCCAAAAGGAACAGACATGAATGTTTCATATTTGCTTCAGAAATGAAATTGAAGTCCCCTGTTTCTCTCCCTAATACAATTCACATTTCTTCCTTCCCAGAAGCAACTGTCACCATGGATTATGTGTGTTATTCAGTCCATTCTTGATACATTATATACATGTCCATAAATAACACATGAATTTTGTCACATCAATGTGAAGTTTCATAACATACATATCATTCTGACAGTTGTTTTTCACATGTATTGTGAATCTGTGTTGATATATACTCCTATATATCTACCGAATTCACAATCTGTTGCTGATGGGCATTTGGATTATTTACAATTTTGAAAAATTACACATGCTACTCAATGATTATTCTTGCATGTGGCTCTATGTATACGTAGGGATTTCCCCTGGGGTACACACCTAGGAATTCGGAAACTTTTTCATCATATCACTCTTACATAAATACACTTTTATAATTGACTATATACAGTATAACGTCTGGCCTCCTCTAGTTGACTTTCAAAGCCCTTGAAAATTTTAAACCTGTATCTTCATCCTTTCACCCATACATCCTTCTACTTTCAGTCAGTACTGTGATATCATGAACACATTTCTTTCTAGAAGGCCTTTCTGTCTCCATGCCATTTATTCAAATGTTCATTTTATTTAAAAGTTCTAGAATTCTTCCTTCCCTATAACCCTCTTTCAAACTACGTCAGCCTTCAGGGATCTGTTACCTTGTAGTTACTACCAATGAAAAACCTTGTAAAACAGACTAAAAATAACAAATAAAGAGAGCTGCATTTGGTTTTTATCAGAACCAACAGGTGGTAACTGCCAAAAGAAAGGATCCTATGGGTTTTTTAAAAAAGCAAGGAGTAGGACCCAGAGTATATTTTCAGCATATATTTGTAAATTTGATTAGAAGCTGAATTCTTTGATTAAAATTATTGGCAAATGAGTTTACATATAACATTGCCATTTTTTCCCTTCTGAAGAAACGATTACAACAACGATTCAAGATTTATTTCCCAAAGTGATGAAGAAAATGAGGGTTCCTATAACTTTGGGGTGCTGCTTGGTTTTGTTTCTCCTTGGTCTTGTCTGTGTGACTCAGGTATAGTACAGTTTTTTTTTTTAAGATTTTATTTATTTATTCATGAGAGACACACAGAGAGAGGCAGAGTTATAGGGAGAGGGAGAAGCAGGCTCCCTGCAGGGAGCCCGATGTGGGACTCGCTCCCAGGACCACGGGATCATGACCTGAGCCAAAGGCAGGCACACAACCCCTGAGCCACTCAGGTGCCCCTTATAGTATTTTTTTCATAGACAAATCATTAGTTGGAATGTACCTTATAATCTAAATAAGCAAACAAAGGTTTAAGAGGATGTTTAGTGACAGATCCAAGTCTGACTCGTATCAAGGTTTTCTGGGTTTTAGCCCAAATTTTTTCCCATTATAGCACAGTTTTGAAATTTAATAATATTTTGAAGAGGGGAGGTGATCCAATAATGGAAAATTTACCCAAGTACAAGAAAGTTATAGACTTTGAACATATGATATATTTTTGGCAGCTACTACAGAGCACACAGACACTGCATATAATTTTGATAATCAAGTATTCTAAATGCTTATTTTTTACAGTGACTCAGTATAGGATGGAAGGTGCATCCTTTTTGAGATATTTAAAGCCACATTTGTGTTTACATTTGGAAACATTCCTTGATCATATCTTAGCATAGGTGAAACCAGGAAGCATATATTTAGACTTCATCAATCATAAAAATAAATTAAAATATACTTAGATGTAATTTTTTTTTTGTAGGCTGGAATTTACTGGGTTCATTTGATTGACCACTTCTGTGCTGGATGGGGTATTTTGATTGCGGCTATACTGGAAATCATAGGAATCATCTGGATTTATGGTAAATAGTAACTACAGAATTATCTACATATTTTATTAACTAATTTAGTGTGATTCCTTTTCATTATGTTTACGAAAATAGTAAAGTATAATATTACTGGGAAAATTGATTATGAATATTATGTAGTTAAAGGTGTATACTTCATTGATATAGTATAGGAAAATTTTTAGACAGTCAGGCAATTTGGGGCCACAATGATTAATGGAGGAAAATGTAAGCAAGGACTGAATGCACTCTTTTTTTCTAAGGTGGGAACAGATTCATTGAAGATATAGAAATGATGATTGGAGCAAAAAGGTGGATATTCTGGCTATGGTGGAGAGCTTGCTGGTTTGTTATTACTCCTCTTCTTCTGATTGTAAGTATTAATATGCTATGAATTTGAAATCTATCTATATATAAAACATTTCTAAGATAAACTTGAATAATTCATGTTAGAGACAATAAGGCAAACTGTCATAAATTAATGACTTTCAACTTTTGCTTTATGATTGCCAAGTTGCCTAAATTAAAAATACCTTTGCAGTATTGTTTTTGAGGCTATAGGTTTAAACATTTACCATTTGAGAAAATGAACAGGCTCTTATAGACTTAAAGGTCCTATGTACTTAAAAATTATCAATAGAATAAATAAAATAAATCATTCATTTGCTGGTTCCCTAAAAATTATGCTGAACAACCTACACTGTCCCTAACCTCTCTGCTAAGACCCAGACTCTGCCTGCAAGGAATATGATCTCAATACACTAATTGCTAAGAAACAACACTCAGATTTTAGTGCACATTTTTCTTTATGGGAAGTATTTACTATCCAAAATTACTAAAAGAAAGTCACCACTGTCAACAGAGGCAACAGTTTGTTAAATTCAACAATTGGTGCTATTTAGGAACTGAGGGAAAGCAAAAGGTATCTTACCCGAGAGACATGACATATAGACATACCTTTAAATATCAGTTCAGGACAGTAAGTGACAAAATAAACACTTAATAGGATGGAGAATTACTGTAATGGTGGAGGTGGGGGCAGCGGCAAAGCTTCATAGAGGATGTTTGGTCCTCATTGCCTCCTTGTCTCAAAGTCTTTCCTAGGAAAGGGCATTAAATAATTTGATCCAGAATGTGCTTCACATCTGAAGTATTATGTTTGTTTTAGAGAATGTTAAGTTTTATTTTTTACATTTTATAAGGTCAATTTCAAGTAGGGAGCAGTTTGGGACTGACTGTACTGAATTAAAATATTTTGGATGCTCCATATTCTAGCAAAATGATTTTGACATTACTACTAAATATTTTCTTCTTGTGACAAGTCTCCATAATAAAATAAGCCCTTTATCAATTAAGAAGCTCTCACTATATTTTTTTTAGCCAGTGAGTTTTCATAGCTTTGACAACTGGATTTAATTTAAAATGCAAAAGTATTAAATATTTAATGATATACATTATCATCTATTTTGCAGTCAAATACTCTACCCCTGAGCTATACCCCCTAATCATCTATTTTGTATAAAGTGATATGAAGTCATGGATACTCCAGTATCCTCATCCACTCTCTTGTATTTATGTAAAAGATTATGATAATTGGGAAATACATTTAAATTACTGGGAACTAATGTATTAAATTGATGGAATTAAACTATTTAATTCTAAAATTAAACTTGAATATCAAATAGGTATTTACCAAATAGGTAATTCTTACATTCCATCTCCCTGAGTTTAGTAAAAGATAGCTAAGTAGTTTAGAGAAAGTACTAGGTGACTCTGGTTTTTGTTTTGTCTGCCTTACAAGTTTCTAAATAATTACTTTTAATGCAGCAACATATCTAATAGGTTTTTTAAAAAGTTTTTTTTAACTTGACCATTAGGTGTTTTCCTTGCGAAGATTCAGATTTCACTGTTTTACCCAAACACACATTGCGTTTGTTTTTCCTCTCTCAAAGAGAGGCTAGAAGTGAAATGTACTTTATATATACCAGTAGTTTGTGAATGTGTGTGTTTTGGGTATGGAGTAAGGGGTGCTCTATGCCATGGGAAATAATAGAAGCAACTGCTAAGCAAGGTGCAAAGCATGTTCACTAAAAGGTACTTTACATTCTCCTTGAATTAAGTGCTATGCTGGTGAGCTGGATAGCATAGGATAAAAGCATACTATTGTAAGTTAAAGTTAAAAGGTCAGTAATGGACATTTTCAGATATTATTTTGTTTTCAATATGAAATATTTCATGGTAAAGTATTTTATTGAAAAACATGTTGGACCTGTATTTTATTTTTTATAACTATACGGAGGTGCTCATTTTGGAAGAATCTATTCAAAGCCAAATATGAGTTATTTAGATGAGTTCATTTAGTACTCTCTTCTGGCTAGTTACTGGATTATCTTAGTTGTTTGAATGTATTTTCATTTTAATTGCTTTTGATAGATGATTTCTAAGGAATGGGATCAAATTCCTAACAATTAGTGCAATTGAAATTGTTAGTGCAATAAAGTCTAATCTTTAGAACTGTCTTTTCATACTTGACTTTCACAGGCAATTTTGATCTGGTCATTGGTGAAATTTCATAGACCTGATTATGCCCAAATTCCATATCCTGACTGGGGAGTTGCTCTAGGCTGGTGTATGATTATTTTCTGCATTATTTGGATTCCAATTATGGCCATAGTAAAAATAATTCAAGCTGAAGGAAGTATCTTTCAAGTAAGCACATTTATATTACACTTTGTAGAAAGTACTTATGATGAAAATGGGGATTACTCAAATGGTGGTAATATGGGATTATGAACCTTTAGGTTACAATCTGATACAATCATCAGATATATGTGCATAACATAGCTTTATATCATATATATATATATATATATTTGTGTGTCTTCTACTATAAGCTTCTTTAGGGAGTCTTCTGTTGCTTGCTGCTATATCCTCAGTTCCTATTAGAGTGCTCAGCACAAAGAAATTGTGATATTTATCCTTGTACTGAGTTGTCCCTGAAGATGACACCAAGCAAATGACCTTTTTGCTTAATATCTATAATCCTTACTTTATATTGTCTGGTTATAATACATGTGTTAATAGTGTGTTTAGGGTGGAAAAAGCCTGCTAAATTATTTCAAACCCAGTCTAGACCCTGAGTGATCCCTCTTGCACGGAGACATAGGGGGATGCAGTTGATTATGACATCTCATTAGGATAATGACTAGGACAAATCTCCAGTCAGATTTTAGGTGATTTCCCAAGCTCATTCCAATCAGTGGTTTGATCCTTGAGCTCCTTTTATTTGGTTCTTGGAACCTCCCAGGTACACTGATTTAAATCCTCACATAACCCTCACTCTAAGGGCAGGACCAAAATGTCGGAGAATTCAGTGAAAAACATGGAGTGATTCCATTGTTCAAACAGGCCCATATATTTTCTTTTCAAATCATTTACATACTCACTTATTTTGGTTTCGTAGTTAATATAATTCTATTAACAGTTAAATTTGAGTGTCATTTTTAATTTTTAATTAATTTTCTTTTTTTCTTTAAATTTTTTTTTTATTTACTTATGATAGTCACACAGAGAGAGAGAGAGAGAGAGAGAGAGAGGCAGAGACATAGGCAGAGGGAGAAGCAGGCTCCATGCACCGGGAGCCCGATGTGGGACTCGATCCCGGGTCTCCAGGATCGCGCCCTGGGCCAAAGGCAGGCGCTAAACCGCTGCGCCACCCAGGGATCCCCAATTTTTAATTAATTTTCTAAAAAGATTTTATTTTATTTATTTATTCATGAGACACATACAGAGAGGCAGGGACACAGGCAGAGGGAGAAGCAGGCTCCATGCAGGGAGCATGATGCGGGACTCAATTCCAGGACTCTAAGATCACGCCCTGGGCTGAAGGCAGACGATCAATCACTGAGCCACCTAGGCTTCCCAGTATCATTTTTTTAGTACACTGTACTAAGAATTTTTGATGACCACCTTTTACCTTTCTATGGTTCCCATTTCATTTTGGTTAGCAAAAAAACTTAATATTTTGCAATGAAAATATGGTTTGATATCTGCTTGTTTACAGATTGCAGCACATATGGTCTAAAACAAGTTTTTTTTTCTTTTCAGCGCTTTGTAAGCTGCTGCAGACCAGCTTCTAACTGGGGTCCATACCTGGAACGACATCGTGGGGAGAGATATAAAGACATGGTAGACCCTAAAAAAGAGACTGACCATGAAATACCTACTGTTAGTGGCAGTAGAAAACCAGAATGAGATCTAATTTATAAAAATATGTGGTCATACAATGTGATTATTTTAGAACAGAGGAAAATTTTATTTATTTATATGCTGGCCGAGTAGAAAAACGTCTATACTATATTCATGATAGTATAAACTTTTTTCCCATTTAAGCAGGAATGTAATATAATGTGAATCTACTACTATTTAACAATGTGATTATTATATTTCTTTTTAGATTATCTATCTGTATAACACACAGCTGTCTCTATGTCATACACTTTTGTAAATATTATCATAATATTTTTCTAATACGCTGAAGACTTTATATTGAGCCAGTGATTTAGAAAACTGTTATATTTTCTATTATATAAGTTTTAAAATATTATTTGCTTTTATTTTCTTAGTTTACAATCTTTCTTTTCCATAAAGTTGAGGGAAGTAAATCAGTATATTTAAAAGAAAGTGTTAAAATTGAAGGTCTCGTTTAACTAGAAATGCCATACATATATGAAAAAATGGATTGTGTATATGAGCACTGTAGTTTAATACTTTTAATCCAAATATATATAAAATTTTCATGTATTTATGGGTCTCTTTTTCTATGTGAACTTACTGGTTATGTTCTTCACCTTTAAATAGTGAAATAAGGCAGAAAAATCAGGATTCTATGGCCAGTAAATGATAAATCTAGAAAATGGAATCCAGAAGCTTTGAATACTTACTCCATATAATATCTTCCTCAGGTTATAATGGGAAGAAAATATCTCCCACCTAATTTCTACTGTGTTTCACAAAATTAAGAGTTGTTCATTATATTCTCTGAAATCTAGGTTTATTTTCAAATAGAACACGGGACAAAATACTAATGAGGAAATGGCTTCAATCAAATCTAAGATTCTAGGATTGTAATATATACTTAATAGATCACGTAAAATTATTTTTGTCTTGAGTTAAGTTACTATTTACAGATGATAACCTATTTTCATACTTATAGAAGATAAACTTGTCAAGAATAAGGGAAGGCAAATTAGAAAGTCCTATGTCCCAGTTTCCTTACAAAGGATAATAAAAACATATCATTAATAGACTTATACATTGATTATTGACTACTAGTTTAAACATCACAGCCTGGGATGGTGAACATTGCCTAAATATGTAAGAAACTTCTCAGTTATTTTTAAGGTTCTTAACCTGGGCTTCAGAGAACATATGAAACTGACATTATACATATCATTCTGTGTGTATGTATACATACATTCTTCTAGGGAGAGAGTCTATAGGTTTCATAAGAATACTAAAGGGGATCTGTGACTCAAAAAAGCTTAAGAACCATATACACTACTACTTTTGGCTTTTTTGTTCTCAGCAAATGAGAAATAAAAGGAATCATTTTAATGCTTAATTTTAAATTAATACATTTAATTTTTAAAAAAGATTTTATTTATTCATGAGAGACACAGAGAGAAAGGCAGAGACATAGGCAGAGGGAGAAGCAGGCTCCATGCAGGGAGCCCAACACGGGACTCCATCCCGGAACTCCAGGATAACGCCCTGAGCCAAAGGCAGACGCTCAACCGCTAAGTCACCCAGGTTTTCCTAAATTAATACTTTTAAAATTCCTTTCCTCTTCCTTTTGATTGAAGATTAAAGGAGTAAGGGATTAAGGTATTTAATTTATACTGGTAATTTATTTTGGGGCATTACAGTAGGTATACAGATGGGGCTATAATTGAACAATCTCAGTGAACCATGTACATATATATAAAATGAACTTGTGATAGATATTTTGAGGATTTTCTTTGTGGATAAGTCAAATGCCATTAGTGAACTTCAACAGATTGTTAGTTCCTCAGTTACACTGGATTTTATAAAACATTTGAAATAGATGGCTGATTAGAATCAAGAAATACTTTTTCTTAATTTTAATCCATATTACATTAAATGCATTCTATCATTATATTTTGGTACTATGTAAGATGTCCATTTTTCACCAAATAAAAAAAAACCATGCCTTTTTCTATAGGTGATTTTTGCAATTCAGGGAAGATTTAGGCATATTTCTAATGAGATAATATCAAATTGATGGAGGACAGGGTGACAGGTAAGAAATCCCCTTCAAGAGCTGACTACAAAGAGGAAGAATTTATGTGACTATCTTCACAAGTGTCTACAGCAAGATCTTAACAATGCCTGGCATATTTTAGGGTGCTCAATGATAGCTCTTATTACACAGATTCAACAGTGTAAGAGAGTATTCTGTATAAAAGAAAAAGTTCTGGGCAGCCCGGGTGGCTCAGCGGTTTAGTGCCACCTTCATCCCAGGGCGTGATCCTGGAGACCCGGGATCGAGTCCCACATCGGGCTCCCTGCATGGAGCCTGCTTCTCCCTCTGCCTGTGGCTCTGCCTCTCTCTCTCTCCCTCTGTGTGTCTGTCATGAATAAATAAATAAAATCTTAAAAAAGAAAATATGCTTCAGATATTTTAAAAAAAAGTTCTATCAAATCTCATTTACTTTAACACAAAAAGACATTTGCAATATTGTACTGTACAGCAAAAAAGGTTTTCACATGTGAGTGAAATTGAAATAGCTACATCTCAACTATACTCTTTTAACTGTGCTTATTTTTTTTTAAAGCAAACCTTTGGAACTGTTTGTCTACTGTGCTTTCGTTCCTTCCCCAGTTAAACATATATAAACATATATGTTTATAAACTTGTCAAACTTGTATATATAAAAATATATAACTATATAAAACATACAATCAATTCTTTAAATGTCAGTAAAAGCAAATTGATAAATGTCTGGATTTCATACCTGACTTGGCATCCCCTCCCCTTTTAAACAATTCATTTGGTATAAACACATATAATCAAATGAATTCACTCAAAGTGCCTTTAATGATTGCCTCCACTGTCATTACATTCTCTAATCTCTGTCAGTAGATTTCCAGTTAACTAATGCACCATTTAAATCCTTGAAAACTAGAAAAAGTTCCAATTCAGCCAGCTTGTATTCCACGATCCTGAGGTTTACCAATATTTGCTTCTGCATGGCTATCGTGTGTGGGAAATTAATTAAGATTTCCCGAGAGAGGCTGTTGACTGAAAGACTCTTATCAGTATTGCTCTTAGTTGACCCAGTAGAAGAGGTTGGTCTTACTAGTGCAAGAGAAGTCGAATTTGATGACATTTCACCAACGCTGCTCTGTAAGTGAAGGAAATTATACATATGTAGTTTATTGAGTTTAAACATTTCCAAAAAGAAGCTGACCTTTGAATAAGGCAGGGGGCTGGTGGTTAAGGGCATTGATTCCCTGTGCAGTCAAAAACCCATGTGTAACTTTCTGATTCTCCCAAAATTTAACTACTAATAGCCTACTGTTGACCAGAAGCCTTGCAGATAGCATAGTCGATTAACATGTTTTGTATATGTATTACATAGCATATTTAAGAAAGAAATAAAATGGTATTAAGAAAATCATAAGGAAGAGAAAATACATTTGCAGTACTGGACTGTATAAAAAAATGAGAGTATAAGACCCACGGGGTTCAAACCTATGTTGTTCAAGGGTAGACCAAATAACATGCTTAGTCTTGGTTATCAAAATAAACTGATTATCCTCCCATTAGACTTAGAAATTGAAAATCTGTTGAACAACAATGTTGACTCAGAAATATGCTCTTCCCAAACAAAGACTGAAAATATATATCTATTTAATATCAAAATGTCACATCTTTGGCTTACATTTCTTGAACAGTCCAGTAGGTCTATACTTGGACCCTGATTCTTTCCTAAAAGGATCACTGAAGATCGAAAGTCACTTGCAACTTTCCACATCACCAGGAAACCCACATTTTGACCTGAATTATTTGTGAATGCCCAAATACCTCTTATAAAGATGGTTGGAACCAGGGTGAAAGCAGCAAACAAACGTAAGGAATAGCAGAAGCCAGAGAAGATAGAGAAGGTATAGATTCCTAAAATAGGAGGTGGTGGTGGAGGGTGGGCCCTTTCAGTTCTACTTTTCAAGTGGGTGCAAAGCTGACCATAACCTCCGCGACTTGGGGCTTTTTACGGGGGGGGGGGGGGGCGGCACAGCTACTGAATCATTGGTCAATAAAAGGGAAGTTTGGGGGTAAACACCTGGGGCTGTTGCAAGAGAAGGAATGAAATGACCTCTCCTTACTCTTATTTTACTATTTTAGTATCTTTCTACTCTCTCAGACACCCCCCCCCCTTTCAGGTACCATCTAACTTCATCTAATTCCAATTTCTCTTACACGTTTACCTGAAAGCGGCTTTTCCAGAAGACAAACAGAAAAGCAAACAGAATGCCGCTCAGTAGAAGCAACAGCATGCTTGAGTTTCCTCCTCTGCGTCTTCTCTCTTCTTCGGCCCGAGGCACTCGGCGGGCAGCTGGGAACCAGGGGGACACTGGTCGCCGCAGCTCGGGAAGCCACAGGCCACGACGCGGCGCGTCCCGCACTGCCCGGTACAACTGGGAGACGCTGCAGAGTTCAGCTTTATATAGTGCAGAGGGCGCGTGACGTAACAACTGAGCACCTGCGTAAAGGCGCTGTGTCACAATCTGATGACGTGAACCCGGAACCAGGCGGCGTTACAGAGGCCTACCGTGTTGCGCTGTCCCACCATTAGCCAGGGTGGTGGGAGGCGCTGGGGCGGTGGGGGTTTCCTGGAAGCTGAAACACGGTGGAAATACTCCAAATTCATTGGTTAAATACAAGATTTTAAAAGTGCGCATCCCTCCTTTTTTTCTCTTTTATGTTTGTCTTTGCCGCAAGCACTCCATTATTCATTTCAAAAACAAGTTCAGAAACAAGATGGAAATGTGCTGTGAAAGATAGTTACCCACAAACCGTGTAAGTCTTTGCCAGAAACCTCCACAGTCCCATTGCTATTTTAGGATTCACTCCAACCCTGTTCACTTTGGGCTCGTTATGTACATTTGTGTCACTGTACAGTTTAAAAAGTGATTCCAAAGACATTCTTCCATATAATTCTCCCAATAATTTTGTGCTATACGTATTTTTAATCCTGTGCCCACTTTCGGAAATGAAGAAACAGAATCAGGTATTAAGTAAACTCATTTGAAACTAACAGCGCGAGCTGGACTCCAATCCACAAAGATGAATTCTGAGATAAACTCCGTCCTTCTCTTGCCCTCATCCCCGTCCTCAGGACCTCTATCTGCACTTGCTGACTTGTGAGCATCAAGTATTTAATATTACCCACTCATGGAACTGAACAATATATTTGGGTTAATATTAATGAGAGGCAGCAGATACAGGAGTCATTGTACTCAACAGGAAATGTTCAAGAAATTCGGGTAGATGTACAAGGTGGCACTGAACTAAAAACTCAGGGTAATCTCAAGATGAGTGTCAAACTATAACCTCTTACTGCTTGGGGAAATAACTCACATCTTCATATAGATAGGAAGGAGATGAATTATTTATAAGTTTTCACATCAAGCTTATTTCCCAGTTATGAGTTGAAAGCTTAAAGATTTATTTATTCAACAACTATTTATTAAACACTCGAAGGGTGGATACTGTGATGTATTCTGGGGATATGACTATGAGCAAAAATAGGTTTCTGTTCACCAGAGTGTGCACTGTGGGGTGGGAGACAGACATTAGTCAAATACCCAGAGAAATGAATGTAAAAGTGCTGAGATAAGTGGTAGCAACAGGTACATGGTGGCACAGGAGCTTTGAATACGATATGGGAAGTAAAGGAAAATAAAGCTCCTGGCTTTATGGCTTATTCAATTAGATGAGTGGGAAATAACCATGTATGAGACCACTAATCATGAATTTGGTGTTGGACATGTTGAGTTTGGAGTTTGAGGTGATACTGAGACATGAAGCAGTTGAGCTCAGGGAGATAATTGAGGACATAGAGTTGTGAGGCATCTGCATATAAATGATAATTGAAGCTCTAGATACAGAAGAAATTGCCTCATGTCAGTTTAGGAATACAAACAGAAAGAAGAGAGCATGGAAGTATTTCAGTATATAATGGCTGGGTAATAACACTTCCTTTGGTATATTATTGTGGTTATGTTAACATCTAAAGTTTTTCATCCACTAAAATGGAGTGCAGCCCAGTAACATTATCTCTAACAAAAGCACTTTTTTAATATAAATTTATTTTTTATTGGAGTTCAATTTGCCAACATATAGCATAACACCCAGTGCTCATCCCATCAAGTGCCCCCTCAGTGCCCGTCACCCAGTCACCCAGTCACCCCCACCCCCTGCCCACCTCCCCTTCCCCCACCCCTAGTTCGTTTCCCAGACTTAGGAGTCTCTCATTAACAAAAGCACTTTGAATTTTGATCCTACTGGTATCCAAGGGAATGCTTCAAAGACCATAGAAAATATTCTCATCAGGGCGCCTGAGTAGTTCAGCAGTTGAGCGTCTGCCTTCGACTTACGTCGTGATCCTAGGGTCCTGGGATGGAGTCCCACATCAGGCTCCCCGGAGGGAGGCTGCTTCTCCCTCTGCCTGTGTCTCTGCCTCTCTCTCTCTGTCTCTCACGAATAAATAAATAAAATCTTTTTAAAAAGCTGCTTAAAAAAGAAAATATTCTCATCAAGCACATTAGAGTACTCTTGCTAACCACAGAGTTTTTCATTTATTTTTATTGTGGTATAATATACAAAATATAGATTTTAACATTTTAACCAATTTTAAGTGCACGTCTGTGGATTTAAGTACATTCACATGGTTGTGCAACTCATCATCACCATCTCCGAAACTTTTTCATCTTCCCCAACTGAAAATCTATACTCATTAAACACTGAATTCCGATTCTTTCCTCCACTTAGCCCCTAGAAACTATCATTTTACTTTCTGTTTCTACATATTTAGGTAGAAGAGTTACCTCATAGGAGTAGAATGACACAATATTTGTCATGTTATGATTGGCTTGTTTCACTTAACACGATGTCTTCATGGTTCATCCATACTGTAGCATGTGTGAGAATTTCTTTCCTTTTTAAGGCTGGTTGATATATTAAATATATATATATATATATACCACATTTTATTTACCCATTTATCCATCAATGGACATTATGTTGCTTCCACTTTTTGGTTATTGTAAATAATGCTGCTGTGAATATGAGTTGTTTATATCTTTTAGATATAACAGTCCTTTATAAAATATGTTTTTTTTTGCAAATGTTTGCCCCCAGTCAGTGGCTTGTGTTTTTACTTCCTTGACAATGTCTTTCACAGAGCAGAAATGTTTAATTTTAAGGAAATCCAGCTTATCAATTCTTTCTTTCATGAGTAGGTCCTTTGGTGTTAGATCTAAAAAACTAAAAAAAAAAATAAAAAAAAAAAACTATCACCTTTCCAGGGTCATCTAGATCTCTTCAAATTAGCAACTCTTTTTTGTTTTTTTTCCCCCCTATTGTCTTAATTTTCTCTATTTCCTTTATTTCTGCTCCAATGCATCTTATTTTCACCTTTCTGATAACATTGAATTAAATTTGTTATTTTTCTAGTTCTGTTATTGTTCCTAAAAATAGCTGAATGCATATCTCTCTCAAGTTAACGTGAAAACTGTCTTCAAGACATACCATACGTTAGGCCACAAAACAAATCTTAATAAATGTAAAAATATTCAATCATACAAAATATCTTTTCCAATCACAATGGACAAAACTGGAAATGAACACCAGAAGGAAAAACAGGGAAATTCACAAATATGTGGCAATTAACACACTATTAGACAACCAAGGGGTCAAAGAAGAAATTAGAAAGGAAATTAGAAACTATCTTAACACGAATGAAAATGAAAATACAATACACTAAAATTTATAAGATGCAGCAAAATCAGCGCTGAGCAGGAAATTGATAGGTTTAATGCTTTCTTTAAAAAAAGAAAAGATCTAAGTCAACAACTTAACTTTACACTCCCTTTTGATTACTATCTTCAGATAGTATAGATAAGAAAGATATTTCAATAGAAATATCTTTTTCCAACTTTTTATTGTCAATCTCTGCATGTTTTATCTAAAATTACTCTTTCAGAAAACATACACTTGAATTCGGTTTTTAATTCATTCTGCCAATATATGTGCTTTAATTGGAGTATTTAATCTGTTTGCATTTGAAGTAATTACTGGTGCGGAAGCATTTACTTCTACCACTTGATTGATTGATTGATTGATTGTTTTCTCTACCTCTTTTAGGTTTTTTGACCCTCATTTTCTCCACAACTGCTTACCTCCTTTATCTTTAGTTCAGTTTTTTATAGTGACACATTTTGATTATTTTCATGTATCCTTTTGTGTATATTCAATAGATATTTTATTGTGGTTACCATGGCACTTACATATAATATCCTAATGTTATGATTATCTGTCTTAAATTGATACCAAATCAACTTCAATTGCATACATAAACTTCATTCTTTTACAACTTTGCTTCCTGCTTCCACTTTACATTACTGATGTCACAAACTACATCTTTTATATATTGGATACCCCCTTATATAGATTTATAATTATTTTTTTATGATTTTGTCTTTCTAAATCCTGAGAAAATAGCAGGTGGAGTTAGAAACCAAAATCGCTATAATACCAGTTTTTTTTTCATTTGCTCATGCATTTGCTTTTACTAGAACTCTTTATATTTTCATATGGCTTTGAGTTACTATCTAGTGTCCTTTTAGTTCAACTTTAATGAATCCTTTTAGTATTTCTTTTTAGCATTATTTATTATTATTTTTTAGAGAAGGGGGAGGGACAGAGAGAGGGGAAGAGAATCTCAAAGCAGGTTCCACACCCAGTTCAGAGCCTGACATGGGCTCGACCCCATGACCCTGAGAGCATGACCTGAGCGGAAATCAAGAGTCAGTAGTTGGACGCCTAACCTGAGCCTCTCAGGTGCTCCCTTTAGCATTCTTATTTGTGATGAACTCTTTTGAGACTCTTTGTCTGGAAATTTTTTAAGGTTATTGCTTATTATTGATAACCATATTTACTGGATGTAGAATTCTCAGTTGACAGATTATTTCATTCAGCCCTTTAAATATTTCATCCCAATGCCTTCTGGCCTACAAGGTCTCTGCTGGGAAATCCACCCATAATCTTATTGGGGATTCCTTGTACATGATGAGTCACTTTTTTCTTGCTCTTTTCACTATTTCTTTTTTGGCTTTCAACAGTTTAATTATAATGGTATCAGTGTAAGATTCTTTGTGTTAATCTTAAGTGGAATTGTTAAGATTCTTGGGTTTGTATATTCACATATTACCTTAAATTTGATAAATTTTCTGCCATTATTTCTTCAAATAATGTGTCTTCGCCTCCTTCTCTCTTCTCCTGGGACTTCCCTAATGTATGTAGTGGTGGACTCCATTGTGTCCAATTAGTCCTTTAGACTTTGTTTACTTCTCATCACTTTTTCTTTTTTTACTCCTCAGATTCAACAATTTTCTAATGTCTTACCTTCGCCAATTCTTTTTTTCTCCCTGTTTGAGTCTTCTTTTGAAACCCCCTCTAGTAAATTTTTCATTTCAGTTATTGTATTTTACAGCTCCAGAATTTGATATTTTATTATTTTTTGGTTGATATTCTCATTTTGTTTATATATATTTTTTCTGAATTCCTGTAGGTTTTGTCCATGCCTCCCCTTAGCTCTTTGAGCATATTTAAGATAACTCTTTTAAAATATTTGTGTAGTAAGTCTGCAGCATATGTTCTTTAAGAATTATCGCTGAAGATTTATTTTGTTCCTTTCAATGGGTCATGTTTTCTTGTTTCTTTGTATGCTTTTTGAAGCCTTGCTGAAAATCAGGAATTTGAAAAAATGCCCACCTCTTCTAGTCTTTAAAGACTGACATAAAAGGCCTTCACTATTTAGAGGGACTCTGAGCCTTGGGATCAGTGCAGGGTCTTCTCTAGGCATGTGTTTTTTATGAGTCTCTGTGTGTGCTTTCTTAATTTTTACCTTTTATTTCCCAGCCTCTTTTAAATGTCTCAATTTCCCCCAAAGTTTCACTCTAGCTTCTTGGGGCCTTAGAGGTTCTATTGTATTCCTCTAATTTAGAATCTCTTGCTCGTAGGCATCCACAGGTGTGAACACCCTCTGTAGTGTTTTCACACCAAGATACTCTTCATTGTCATGCATGGCTTCCAGATTGAGATCCAAGATTTTCTGCTGTGTTCTTCAGGTGAGCTTTGAGTCAGGCAAGACATAAACCGATCACTCAAACAGCCCAAGGACAGACCAAATCCTTGTAAACAATTTGCACTCTGCTTTTGCCTAATGAATGGAACCAGGAGTTAGGTTGCTATTTTTCAACCATGCCCCCATCAGGAAGGGGTGAGGCAAAAGTGAGCAAAAAAGCTGCAAAATTTATCACTGTTTTTCATGTTTTTTTTTCTTTCTGGAATTGGCAATCACTTGGTTGCTATAGACTTTTCACTGGTTTATGCAGTTCCTATAAAGTTATTTTAGTCAGTCTGTACTTGTTTGATATTTCCATGAAGGATAAAGGGTCTGGTGTCTGAGGTTTCCTAGTTTACCATCTTGTTGATATCACTCATAACAATTGGTTTTTAAAATATGACAGCTGGTAGAAATAATTGAAAGTATAGAGTCCTGGGGCACCTGGCTGGCTCAGTCAGCTGGACGTCCAACTCTTGGTTTCTGCTCAGGTCATGATCCCATGGATCATGAGATCAAGCCCCACATTGGGTTCTGTGCTCAAGGAGGGGTCTGACTGAAAGATTCTCTCCCTCTGCTCTTCCCCCATCTAAATAAATTAATAAATCTTGAAAGAAAAAGTGTGGAGTCTCTCCTCCTGTGAGAAACTAACAGAAAAACAAAAACAAATAATGGAATGAATGTGACACATATTATTAACCTTTAATCCTGTTTTTCCCTGTTCATTAGATGCCAGATTTTCTTGATTGGATAGGCTGGTAGGTAAAATAAGGAGAAAAATGAGACACTCAGATTTGGGGATGATTTCAAGAGTAAAGAGTTTTATGAATTTTATCAGAAAATAGTTCATGTAATATTCCAGATAAGTAGATGACACTGGACAAATAACAGTGACTTAATTATAGTTTAGTGACAATTTTTTTGTTTTCTCTCTGATTTCACTGCCATGGAAAAATAATAAAGATATGATAGTCTAGATAGCTTAAGAATTTAATTTATGAAGTTTTAAACTATTTAAATTTCCTACTTTGTTTTAAATGTCAAATAAATTGTCATTATTGTTTCCACAAGCAATTTAAAATTACTAAAATGTAAAATTTTGTGAACTAAATGAATTTACAATAGTGAGTATATTAAAAAAATTAGTCTTGGGATGCCTGGGTGGCTCAGTGGTTGAGCCTTGTTCGGCTCAGGACGTGATTCCGAGTCCCGCATTGGGCTCCCTGCATGGAGTCTGCTTCTCCCTCTGTCTGTGTCTCTGCCTCTCTTTCTGAGTCTCTCATGAATAAATAAATAAAATCTTAAAGAAAATAAAAAATAAAAAGATCAGTCTTGTGAATTTTTATGATGCTAAAATCATAAAGTCTTAATGTGTTGGCTTAAATTCTAGTTCCAGTCCTTAGTTAACTTTATGTCCTTAAATTCATATTGAATTGAGCTAATAAGTAAATATTCTTTAGTTATCTGGACAATCTTTGAGTAAGAAAAGTGTATAAAGCATTGGTCACTATACAGAATTTTTTATTTATTCTTGTCCCTTATTTCTATAATGGCTATACATTAATAGGATAAATGAAGTCGTTGGATAGTTTCAACATATATTTTATTGTAATTTATAAGTTTTATAAGTAATATGAAATGTATGGTGGTGAGAAAAATGGCCAGGCAGTTCTTGACTACCTGGCTTCTAGTTTTCTCCTTAAGGAAATAAGTTTTAATGGTTAGTTCTGGCAGAAATAAATGGTTGAGTTTAGACTAGATACAATAGTTATAGAGAAATGAACATGTATGAGATAAAGTATATAATTAATATTTTAATTTATCAGAAAAAATATTAGCTTTATAAAGATAATAAATTCAACATACTGCACATTATCTTATCTAATATACCTATAAAGTTAATTATCTTTTAAAATAAGATGGAAAGATTCACATTATCATATAACTATACATTTATACATGTGTAAACACATTCATATACAGCTATGTTAGGATTAGAAAGAAAGGTGGTTTATGAATACTTTACTGTAAAGTATTACATTAAAATATACAGAAAATAAAATTGGATTTTGAGTTTCTGTTCAAAGACCAACTTATTGTGTACACAGAAACAGGTTGCCTTTTTAAAAAAGATTTTATTTATTTATTCATGAGAGATACAGAGAGAGAGAGGCAGAGACATAGGCAGAGGGAGAAGCAGGCTCCCTGCAGGGAGCCAGATGCAGGACTCGATCCCAGGACCCCGGGATCACGCCCTGAGCCAAAGGCAGATTGTTCCACAGCTGAGCCACCCAGGCATCCCAAACAGGTGACTTTTATTATTGAAATATTTTGTAAACTCTCTGTGCTTCTGGCTTTTAATTATCTTTTTATTTATTTTATTATTTTTGAAAAAATGTTATTTATTTATTTGACAAGCAGGGGGAGTGGCAGGCAGAAGGAGAAGGAGAAGGAGAAGCAGGCTTCCCACTGAGCAGGGAGCCTGATGTGGGGCTCCATCCTGACATCATGACCCTAGCTGAAGGCAGATGCTTAACCCACTGAGCCATCCAGGTGCCCTTAAATCATCTTTTTAAAACTTTCTTATTTTGGGAAAAAGTTAAGCTCCTAATAATTATTGTTGCTTATTGCTTTGTTTTCAAAATATTATCTACAAATGTTACAAAATTTGTACATCTTGGTCACTGGCAGGAATGTGCTTGTTCAATTATAAAATGCTGTTTCAATGGTCTTTGCTGCAAATTTATTTAATTTAGTAGTCATATATCTATATTTCTTTACTACTTCTCTCCCCTTATAAGGATTTTTATCTTTCATGATAGCATAAATAAAAATCAATTCTATTTCTCCCCCAAAATCTTGGTTTGTGCTATGTAATGATGTTTCTGACAAATCTGTTATCTTTGCAAACAACTGTGGATAAAAAGAAAAATTCGCATTTTCCTGTCAGTATCTTTTCCTATTTATATATGCAGGAAAGGTATTATAAACAGAAGAGAAAGGTGCCTTCCAGATCTTTCTCTCTGCTAATGACTATTCCTTCTATGAGCCCCCAACAACATGAGTTCAATTTGAAGATACTATGTAGAACACATGCTTTTTCAAGTACCTCTTTATAAATCAGTGTAGTCAATGAAGATCTCATCCTTTTGGTTGTTGTTTAAATACTGTGACTATCAGAAACTTTGTAAAATGTGAAATGTTACTGATGTGCTTAATTTTATGAAATGTGGAAGATTATTGATATTTTAGTAATACTATTAATTTTTAGAATATCTCAGAAAGGATATGTTTGATATTAGTAAGTATGATAGTAGGCATTAGAAATAAGCAGATAGGTGGCATTGATAGACATCCAGTATGCATATACAGTTTCAAGAATTGGGTGGCTCAATCAGTTAAACATCTGCCTTCGGCTCAGGTGATGATCTCTGGGTCCTGGAATCCACCCTGGTCAGGCTCTCTGCTAAGAAGGGAGTCTGCTTCTCCCTCTGTCCCTCCCCCCGGTTTGTGACCCCTCCCTCTCTCGCTCACTCAAGTAAATAAATAAAATCTTAAAAAACAAAAGAATTGGATAACAGGAAAAATTAATCACTTTGGAGAAAATAAGTCAAGTTAGTGTGGGTTAGAAGGATGGTTGAGAGGTGAGAGGTTACAAGTGTGTGTTGGTGGGGGGGGGTAGCTCAAATTATCCAGAATAAAGGAAATATAGGAAACCAGCAGCAATAACCTGCTTATTTAATTGCTGTTAACAAGCTAAACTGGTGCAGTCTTATAAGCTCTATTTTGTAAAAGCTCCATGGTTCAGATTGGAATTACAGAGGTCTATCGTCTTGTTGGGATATGATGGAAAAAGTATGCTTTGACCTTGATTTCCTATCAGAATGAGGTTTAATCTCATATGCTTACAGAATGTAGTTTTTAAAAAATTGTTTCATTTAAATTCACTTTGCCAACATATAGTATAACACCCAGTGCTCATTCCATCAAGTGCCCACCCTGGTGCCCGTCACCCAGTTACCCCATCTACTCACCCAACTTCCCTTCTGCAACCCTTTGTTTCCCAGAGTTAGGAGTCTCTCATGGTTTGTCTTCCACTCTAATTTTTCCCCATTCAGTTCCCCTCCTATCCCTTGTAATTCCTTTCACTATTTCTTATATTCCGTATGAGTGAAACCATATGATGATTGTCCTGCTCCAATTGACTTATTTCACTGAGGATAATACCCTCCAGTTTCATCCATGTTGAAGGAAATAGTGGGTATTCATTGTTTCTAGCGGTTGAGTAATATTCCATTGTGTATATATATATATATCACTCTCTATCCATCTGATGAAGGACATCGATCGAGGTTCCTTTCACAGTTTGGCTATTGTGGACATTGCTTCTGTGAACATTGGGGTGCAGGTGTCCCGGCATTTCACTACATCTCTATCTTTGGGGTAAATATCCAGTAGTGCAATGGCTGGGCTGTAGGGCAGGTCTATTTTTAACCCTTTGAGGAACCTCCACACAGTTTTCCAGAGTGGCTGCACCAGTTCACATTCCCAACAACAGTGCAAGAGGGTTCCCTTTTCTCCGCATCCTCTCCAACATTTGTGGTTTCCTGCCTTGTTAATGTTCCCCATTCTCACTGGTGTGAGGTGGTATCTCATTGTGAGAAGCTTTTGATCTTGATGAAGTCCCAATAGTTCATTTTTGCTTTTGTATCCCTTGCCTTCATAGATGTATCTTGCAAGAAGTTGCTGTGGCTGAGTTCAGAAAGTGTGCTGCCTGTGTTCGCCTCTAGCATTTTGATGGATTCTTGTCTCACATTTAGATCTTTCATCCATTTTGAGTTTATCTTTGTGTATGGTTTAAGAGAATGGTCTAGTTTCATTCTTCTGCACGTGGCTGTCCAATTTTCCCAGCACCATTTACTGAATAGACTGTCCTTTTTCCAGTGGATATTCTTTCCTGTTTTGTCGAATATTAGTTGACCATAGAGTAGAAGGCCCATTTCTGGGTTCTCTATTCTGTTCCATTGATCTATGTGTCTGTTTTTGTGCCAGTACAACATTGTCTTGATGATCCCAGCTTTGTAATACAGCTTGAAGTCAGGCTTTATGATGCTCCCAGAATTGGTTTTCTTTTTCAACATTCCTTTGGCTATTCGGGATCTTTTCTGGTTCCATACAAATCTTAAGATTATTTGTTCCAACTCTGTTAAGAACGTACATGATAGGGTCGCATGGGTGGCTGAGAAGTTGAGTGTCTGCCTTCGGCTCAGGATGTGATCCTGGAGTTCTGGGATCATGTCCCACATCAGGCTCCTGCATGGACCCTCTTCTCCTCCCTCTGCCTGTGTCTCTGCCTCTCTGTGTCTCTCATGAATAAATAAATACAATCTTTAAAAAAAAGTCCATGGTATTTTGGTAGGGATTGCATTAAATGTGGAAACTGCCTTGGGTAGCATAGACATTTTCACAATATTAATTCTTCCAATCCATGAGCATGGAATGTTTTTCCATCTTTTTATGGCTTCCTCAATTTTTTTCATAAATATTCTGTAGTTTTTAGGGGATAGATCCTTTACCTCTTTGTCAGGTTTATTCCAAGGTATCTTATGGTTTTGGGCACAATTGTAAATGGGATTGATTCCTTAATTTCTTTTTCTTCAGTCTTATTGTTAGTGTATAGAAATGCCATTGATTTCTGGGCATTGATTTTGTATCCTGCCACACTGCCGAATTGCTGTATGAGTTCTAGCAATCTTGGGGTGGAGGCTTTTGGGTTTTCTACATGCAATATCATGTCATCTGCAAAGAGGGAGTTTCAATTCTTCTTTGCCTATTTAAATGCCTTTTATTTCTTTTTGTTGTCTGATTTCTGAGCCTAGGATTTCTAGTACTATGTTGAATATCAGTGGTGAGAGTGGACATCCCTGTCATGCTCCTGATCTTAGGGGAAAGGCTCTCAGTTTTTCCCCATTTAGAATGATGTTCCCTGTGGGCTTTTCATAAATGGCTTTCAATAGTCACCCTGAACGTGAATGGGCTAAATGATCGCATCAAAAGATGCAGGGGTTTGGACTGGATATAAAAGCAAGACCCATCTATATGCTATCTATGAGACTCATTTTAAACCTAAGGACACCTCCAAGACTGAAAATGATAGGGTGGAGAACAATTTGCCATTCAAATGGTCCTCAAAAGAAAGCTGGGATAGAAATCCTCATATCAGATAAATTAAAGTTTATACCAAAGGCTGTAGTAAGAAATGAGGAGGGACATTATATCATACTTGAAGGGTTTATCCCACAAGAAGACCTAAAAATTTTGAATATTTATGCCTCTAATGTGGGAGTAGCCAAGTACATCAATTAATAACCAAAGAGATACATAGATAATAATACATTAATAGTAGGAAACTTCAACATAGCTCTCTCAGTAAAAGACAGATCTAAGCAGAACATCACCAAAGAAACAAATGCCTTGAATGATACACTGGACCAAATGGATTTCACAGATATATACAGAACATTCTATCCTACTGCAACTGAATATATATTCTTCTCAAGTGCACATGGAACTTTCTCTAGACTAGACCACATACGGGTCACAAATCAGGTCTCAACCGGTATCAGAAGATGGGATTATCCCCTGCATATTTTCAGACAACAATGCTTTGAAACTAGAACTCAATCACAAGAAGAAATTTGGAAGACACTCAAGCACATGGAGGTTAAAGAGCATCCTACTAAGAGATGAATGGGTCAACCAGGAAATTAGAGAAGAATGAAAAAGATTCACAGAAACTAATGAAAATAAAGATACAGGGGCATGATGGCGGAAGAGTAGGCTCCCCAAGTCACCTGCCCCCACCAAATTACCTAGATAACCTTCAAATCATCCTGAAAATCTACGAATTCGGCCTGAGATTTAAAGAGAGAACAGCTGGAATGCTACAGTGAGAAGAGTTCGCGCTTCTATCAAGGTAGGAAGACAGGGAAAAAAGAAATAAAGAAACAAAAGGCATCCAAGGGGGAGGGGCACTGCGAGGAGCTGGGCTAAGGTCGGGGCGAGTGCCCCCAGAACAGAAAGCACCATCCCAGAGAAGCAGGAGCCTCACCAATCTTCCCGGGCAGAAAGGCGCTCCCAGGGAGTTAGAGCAGGACCCCAGGAGGGCGGGGATGCCCTCAGGCTCCCTGGGATAGTAACAGACACCTGCTCCCGGGGAGAGCGCCACTCCCCCCGGCCGAGCTCCCTAAAGGGCTGCAGCTGGCACAGCTGGACCCGGGAGCAGCTCGGAGGGGCTCCAGCCGAGGCTCTGCGTGGAGGGGGCTGCACAGCTGGGAGCGCAAATCCAACAGCGCAGGCCCGGGAGCACAGGGCGCCGGGGACACAGCCCAGGATCTGACCTCCCCCCGGGACAGGCAGAGGCCTGGAGGGCCTAGGACAGCAAGGACGCTCCTGCCGGGAGCTGAGCAGATCAGCGGTCCCGACCCCAGGGCATCCAGGCCCCTGCAGACTGAGAGCTCTGTAGTTACTGCGGGAGCTGAATCCAGGGCTCCAGAGCTGGCCGCCGCCACTGTGGTTGTTCCTCCTGGGGCCTCACGGGTAAACAACTGAGCCCTGCACCAGGCAGGGGGCAGAGCAGCTCGCCCAAGTGCTAAAACCTGAAAATCAGCACAACAGGGCCCTCCCCCAGAAGACCAGCTAGACGGACAGGGGAAAAAATATTGAGCAAGCAGCACTGGAAAGTTCCAGAAGTCAAGGGGCTTACAGTATACAGAATCAGAGGATACACCCCCATATTTTTTTTTTTTTTGCTTTTTGATTTGTTTGCTTCCTCCACCCCTTTTTTCCTTTCTTTCTTTTTCTTTCTCTTTTTTTTCTTCCTTTTTTCTTTTTTCGTTTTCACTTTTCTTTCCTTCTTTCTCTCCTCTCTTTTTCTCCTTTTCCCAATACAACTTGTTTTTGGCCGTTCTGCACTGAGCAAAATGACTAGAAGGAAAATCTCACCTCAAAAGAAAGAATCAGAAACAGTCCTCTCTCCCACAGAGTTACAAAATCTGGATTACAATTCAATGTCAGAAAGCCAATTCAGAAGCACTATTATACAGCTACTGGTGGCTCTAGAAAAAAGCATAAAGGACTCAAGAGACTTCATGACTGTGGAATTTAGATCCAATCAGGCAGAAATTAAAAATCAATTGAATGAGATGCAATCCAAACTAGAAGTCCTAACGACCAGGGTTAACGAGGTGGAAGAACGAGTGAGTGACATAGAAAACAAGTTGATGGCAAAGAGGGAAACTGAGACAAACAATTAAAAGACCATGAAGATAGATTAAGGAAAATAAATGACAGCCTGAGGAAGAAAAACCTACGTTTAATTGGGGTTCCCGAGGGCGCCAAAAGGGACAGAGGGCCAGAATATGTATTTGAACAAATCATAGCTGAAAATTTTCCTAATCTGGGAAGGGAAACAGGCATTCAGATCCAGGATATAGAGAGATTTCCACCCTAAAATCAATAAAAACTGTTCAACACCTCGACATTTAATAGTGAAGCTTGCAAATTCCAAAGATAAAGAGAAGATCCTTAAAGCAGCAAGAGATAAGAAATCTCTGACTTTTATGGGGAGAAGTATTAGGGTAATAACAGACCTTTCCACAGAGACCTGGCAGGCCAGAAAGGGCTGGCAGGATATATTCAGGGTCCTAAATGAGAAAAATATGCAACCAAGAATACTTTATCCAGCAAGGCTCTCATTCAGAATGGAAGGAGAGATAAAGAGCTTCCAAGACAGGCAGGAACTGAAAGAATATGTGACCACCAAACAAGCTCTGCAAGAAATTTTAAAGGGAACTCTCGAAATTCCCCTTTAAGAAGAAGTCCAATGGAACAATCCACAAAAACAGGGACTGAATAGATATCATGATGACACTAAACTCCTATCTTTCAATAGTAACTCTGAATGTGAATGGGTTTAGTGACCCCATCAAAAGGTGCAGGGTGTCAGACTGGATAAAAAAGCAGGACCCATCTATTTCCTGTCTACAAGAGACTCATTTTAGACAGAAGGACACCTACAGCCTGAAAATAAAAGGTTGGAGAACCATTTACCATTCAAATGTTCCTCAAAAGAAAGCAGGGGTAGCCATCCTTTTATCAGATAAACTAAAATCTACCCTGAAGACTGTAGTGAGAGATGAAGAGGGACACTATATCATACTTAAAGGATCTATCCAACAAGAGGACTTAACAATCCTCAATATATATGCCCCGAATGTGGGAGCTGCCAAATATATCAATCAATTAATAACCAAAATTAAGACATACTTAGATAATAATACACTTACACTTGGTGACTTCAATCTAGCTCTTTCTACACTCGATAGGTCTTCTAAACACATCTCCAAAGAAACGAGAGCTTTAAACGATACACTGGACCAGATGGATTTCACAGATATTTACAGAACTATACATCCAAACTCAACTGAATACACATTCTTCTCAAGTGCACATGGAACTTTCTCCAGAATAGACCACATACTGGGTCACAAATCAGGTCTTAACCGATACCAAAAGATTGGGATCATCCCCTGCATATTCTCAGACCATAGTGCCTTGAAATTAGAACTCAATCACAACAAGAAGTTTGGAAGGACTTCAAACACGTGGAAGTTAAGGACCATCCTGCTCAAAGATGAAAGGGTCAACCAGGAAATTAAGGAAGAATTAAAAAGATTCATGGAAACTAATGAGAATGAAGATACAACCATTCAAAATCTTTGGGATGCAGCAAAAGCAGTCCTGAGGGGGAAATACATCACAATACAAGTATCCATCCAAAAACTGGGAAGAACTCAAATACAAAAGCTAACCTTACACATAAAGGAGCTAGAGAAAAAACAGGAAATAGATCCTACACCCAGCAGAAGAAGAGACTTAATAAAGATTCGAGCAGAACTCAACGAAATCGAGACTAGAAGAACTGTGGAACAGATCAACAGAACCAGGAGTTGGTTTTTTGAAAGAATTAATAAGATAGATAAACCATTAGCCAGCCTTATTAAAAAGAAGAGAGAGAAGACTCAAATTAATAAAATCAAGAATGAGAAAGGAGCGATCACTACGAACACTAAGGAAATACAAACGATTTTAAAAACTTATTATGAACAGCTATACGCCAATAAATTAGGCAATCTAGAAGAAATGGACGCATTCCTGAAAAGCCACAAACTACCAAAACTGGAGCAGGAAGAAATACAAAAAACTGAACAGGCCAATAACCAGGAAGGAAATTGAGGCAGTCATCAAAAACCTCTCAAGACACAAAAGTCCAGGGCCAGATGGCTTCCCAGGGGAATTCTATCAAACGTTTATAGAAGAAACCATATCTATTCTACTAAAGCTGTTTGAAAAGATAGAAAGAGATGGAGTACTTCCAAATTCATTCTATGAGGCCAGCATCACCTTAATTCCAAAACCAGACAAGGACCCCACCAAAAAGGAGAATTATAGACCAATATCCCTGATGAACATGGATACAAAAATTCTCAACAAGATACTAGCCAATAGGGGATCCCTGGGTGGCGCAGTGGTTTGGCGCCTGCCTTTGGCCCAGGGCGTGATCCTGGAGACCCGGGATTGAATCCCACGTCGGGCTCCTGGTGCATGGAGCCTGCTTCTCCCTCTGCCTGTGTCTCTGCCTCTCTCTCTCTCACTGTGTGCCTATCATAAATAAATAAAATAAATTAAAAAAAAAAAAGATACTAGCCAATAGGATCCAACAGTACATTAAGAAAATTATTCACCATGAGTAAGTAGGATTTATTCCCGGGACACAAGGCTGGTTCAACACTTGTAAAACAATCAATGTGATTCATCATATCAGCAAGAGAAAAGCCAAGAACCTTATGATCTTCTCAATAGATGCAGAGAAAGCATTTGACAAAATACAGCATCCATTCCTGATCAAAATTGTTCAGAGTGTAGGGATAGAGGGAACATTCCTCAACATCTTAAAAGCCATCTACGAAAAGCCCACAGCAAATATCATTCTCAATGGGGAAGCACTGGGATCTTTCCCCTAAGATCAGGAACAAGACAGGGATGTCCACTTTCACCACTGCTAT
Source organism: Canis aureus (assembly GCF_053574225.1). Classification (NCBI taxonomy): domain Eukaryota; kingdom Metazoa; phylum Chordata; class Mammalia; order Carnivora; family Canidae; genus Canis; species Canis aureus. The sequence goes on along the minus strand of NC_135649.1, from coordinate 34,991,287 downwards.
TCAACATAGTACTGGAAGTCCTATCCTCAGCAGTCAGACAACAAAAAGACATTAAAGGCATTCAAATTGGCCAAGAAGAAGTCAAACTCTCCCTCTTCACTGATGACATGATACTCTACATAGAAAACCCAAAAGCCTCCACCCCAAGATTGCTAGAACTCATACAGCAATTTGGCAGCGTGGCAGGATACAAAATCAATGCCCAGAAGTCAGTGGCATTTCTATACACTAACAATGAGACTGAAGAAAGAGAAATTAAGGAGTCAATCCCATTTACAATTGCACCCAAAAGCATAAGATACCTAGGAATAAACCTAACTAAAGACGTAAAGGATCTGTACCCTAAAAACTATAGAACACTTCTGAGAGAAATTGAGGAAGACACAAAGAGATGGAAAAATATTCCATGCTCGTGGATTGGCAGAATTAGTATTGTGAAAATGTCAATGCTACTCAGGGCAAATTACACATTTAATGCAATCCCTATCAAAATACCATGGACTTTCTTCAGAGAGTTAGAACAAATTATTTTAAGTTTGTGTGGAATCAAAAAAGACCTCGAATAGCCAGGGGAATTTTAAAAAAGAAAAGCATAGCTGGGGGCATGACAATGCCAGATTTCAGGTTGTGCTACAAAGCTGTGGTCATCAAGACAGTGTGGTACTGGCACAAAAACAGACACATAGATCAATGGAACAGAATAGAGAATCCAGAAGTGGACCCTGAACTTTATGGTCAACTAATATTCGATAAAGGAGGAAAGACTATCCATTGGAAGAAAGACAGTCTCTTCAATAAATGGTGCCGGGAAAATTGGACATCCACATGCAGAAGAATGAAACTAGACCACTCTCTTTCACCATACACAAAGATAAACTCAAAATGGATGAAAGATTTAAATGTGAGACAAGATTCCATCAAAATCCTAGAGAACACAGGCAACACCCTTTTTGAACTCGGCCACAGTAACTTCTTGCAAGATACATCCACGAAGGCAAAAGAAACAAAAGCAAAAATGAACTATTGGGACTTCATCAAGATAAGAAGCTTTTGCACAGCAAAGGATACAGTCAACAAAACTAAAAGACAACCTACAGAATGGGAGAAGATATTTGCAAATGACATATCAGATAAAGGGCTAGTTTCCAAGATCTATAAAGAACTTGTTAAACTCAACACCAAAGAAACGAACAATCCAATCATGAAATGGGCAAAAGACATGAAGAGAAATCTCACAGAGGAAGACATAGACATGGCCAACAGGCACATGAGAAAATGCTCTGCATCACTTGCCATCAGGAAAATACAAATCAAAACCACAATGAGATACCACCTCACACCAGTGAGAATGGGGAACATTAACAAGGCAGGAAACCACAAATGTTGGAGAGGATGCGGAGAAAAGGGAACCCTCTTACCCTGTTGGTGGGAATGTGAACTGGTGCAGCCACTCTGGAAAACTGTGTGGAGGTTCCTCAAAGAGTTAAAAATAGACCTGCCCTACGACCCAGTAATTGCACTGGGGATTTACCCCAAAGATACAGATGCAGTGAAATGCCAGGACACCTGCACCCTGATGTTTCTAGCAGCAATGTCCACATTAGCCAAACTGTGGAAGGAGCCTCGGTGTCTATCGAAAGATGAATGGATAAAGAAGATGTGGTTTATGTATACAATGGAATATTCCTCAGCCATTAGAAATGACAAATACCCACCATTTGCTTCAACGTGGATGGAACTGGAGGGTATTATGCTGAGTGAAATAAGTCAATCGGAGAAGGACAAACATTATATGTTCTCATTTATTTGGGGAATATAAATAATAGTGAAAGGGAATAGAAGGGAAGGGAGAAGAAATGGGTAGGAAATATCAGAAAGGGAGACAGAACATAAAGACTCCTATCTGGGAAACGAACTAGGGGTTGTGGAAGGGGAGGAGGGCGGCGGGTGGGAGTGAATGGGTGACGGGCACTGAGGGGTCACTTGATGGGATGACCACTGGGTGTTATTCTGTATGTTGGCAAATTGAACACCAATAAAAAATAAATTTATTATTAAAAAAATAAAATAAAGATACAGCTGTTCAAAATCTTTGGGGTACAGCAAAAGCGGTCTCGGAGGGAAATACATCACAATAGAAACCTCCCTCATGAAATTGGAAAAAACTGAAATATACAAGCTAACCTCGCACTTAAAGGAATTGGAGGAGAAACAGCAATTAAAACCTACACCAGGCAAAAAAAAAAAAAAAATCTACACCAGGCAGAAGAAGAGAGATAATAAAGATCGAGCAGAACTCAATGAAATAGAGACCAGAGCTGTGGAACAGATCAACAAAACCAGGAGTTGGTTCTTTGAATGAATTAAGAGGATAGGTAAACCCCTAGCCAGTCTTATTAAAAAGAATAAAGACTCAAATTAATAGTATCATGAATGAAAGAGGAGAGATCACTACCAATACCAGGATAATACAAACGATTTAAAAATGTATTGTGAGCAACTATATGCCAACAAATTAGGCAATCTGGAGGAAATGGATGCATTTCTGGAAATCTACAAATTACCAAAACTGAAACAGGAAGAAATATAACCAGGGAGGAAATTGAAGCAGTCATCAAAAACCTCCCAAGACACAGAAGCCCAGGGCCAGATGGTTTCCCAGGGGAATTCTATCAAACATTTAAAGAAGAAATAATACCCATTCTACTAAAGCTGTTTCAAAGGATAGAAAGGGATGGAATACTTCCAATCCATTCTATGAGGCCAGCATTACCTTGATTCCAAAACCAGACAAAGACTCCACCGAAAAGGAGAATTGTAGACCAATATCCCTGATGAACCTGGATGTAAAAATTCTCACCAAGATACTAGCCAATAGGATCCAATAGTACATTAAGAGGATTATTCACCATGACCAAGTGGGATTTATCCTCGGGATACCAGGGTGGTTCAACATTCGTCAATCAATGTGATAGATCACATCAACAAGAGAAAAAACAAGAGCCATATGGTCCTCTCAATAGCTGCAGAGAAAGCATTTGACAAAATACAGCATCCATTCCTGATCAAAACTCTTCAAAGTGTAGGGATAGAGGGAACAGTCCTCGGTATCTCATATGCTTACAGAATGTAGTTTTAAAGTCCGTGGGCTGGTCCTTTGCCACTTCATTTTTACACAGGAAAAGATTAATCTCCATACTAATAAGCTGAAATTCTTAGGGGAGGAAGTTGTAAAAGCTTTTGTTTACTCCCCATTTTAGAGATAAGGCTTAAAATATTTCTCCCTCCTGAGACTTTATTTTTATTTTTTAAAGATTTTATTTATTTATTTGAGAGAGTGAGAGAGAGAGAGGAAGAGAGAGAGGAAGAGATTGAGAGAGAGCACAAGCAGTGGGGAGAGGGAGAAGCGGGCTCCTTGCTGAGCCGAGAGCCAGATGTGGGACTCGATCCCAGGACCCTTGGGTTCACAACCTGAGTTGAAGGCAGATGCTTAATTGACTGAGCCACCCAGGTGCCCCCAAAGAATTTATTTTATGCCAAGATGTACATGACATCAATTTTTTAAATATTTGGATTACCTTAGTTATTTGATGGGTTTCTGCTCGTGGAAGTTGGTATAATGAGAAAATAAGTTTAACGGAGTTGTGTGAGGGTAGGGAATAGGATAGAATCAAGGGGAAAAAAGGATATTGAGGACATCATGTATAAATTCTCTTAAAATTTTCCCCAAGTCCTGACATATACGTCATACAATATTAAACTTGAACATACCAGATTCCTTAGCCATTTGTATATTATTATGAAATACTTGTGGGCAACTTGATGAGTGTTTCCAAGGCTGGTGTTTGAATAGGTGTGATTTTTACATTCTAGTAGGAGCACTGACAGTGCTTTCTATGGTGATGGAAGTTGGATAAGTGTATTTTGTTACATGATCAATTTATTCATGAAAACAGTTTGCTATCTCTAATAACCTGGATAAAACGGTACTGCTCTTACATTTGGTTACCGTTTCTACAATTTCCAAAGCATCTTTATTTACATGATTTCATTTAATCCCTCCCAACAATCCTGTGTGGTAGCTGTGACAAGTGTAATTCCCATTTTACAGCAGAGGAAGCTGATGTAATTTAATTGCTTTGCTTAAGGTCTCAGAATCAGGGTCGCCTGGGTAGTTCAGTTGGTTAAGCGTCTGCCTTTGGCTCAGGTCATGATCCCAGGGTCCTTGGATCAAGCCCCCCATTCACCCCCCCCCATTAAGCCCCCTGTTCAGCAGAGGAGTCTGCTTCTCTCTCCTTCTGCCCCTTCCCCTGCTTGTGCTCTCTCTTGCTCACTCTCTCTCACATAAAAATAATTTTTTAACAAGTCCCAGTTAAAAAAAAAAGTCCCAGTTAACTGGGAACCAGGAACCAGGTCTCTTAACTTGGGGTCCTCTCATCATACTGTCTCCATATGTTTATCCCCAAATAGAGAAGAATCACAAGTTAAATAGTTTATGGTATTAATTTTCTGTTCCTATGTTGAGAAGGTGAGTAAATTGAGATATCTTGGCAGCAGTTTACTATACATAGTAAATCTTTCAATGTTCACCATCAGGTCCATTAACAAGTAACTTATTATCTCTCTAGTTGTGAAATTGACAGAGGGGATATCAAATGATATTAAGATAGTGTTGATGTAATTTAAGTTGTTTGCCCCTTTTTAGTTGTGCTACGGAGCTTCTGCCATTGCTCAGGATCTTCTCTTGGGTATGCTACTATGTAACCACCTCTGTAACAATGTTATACTTCCTAAGCTCAAAGTATAATAGCTCCTGATGCCGGGAAGATGTAAGCTCATTTCTATTGACTTTGAAGGAAGAGTAGTATGAGTATAGAATGAAACCTTAAGTTTCCTCAGAATAATCTTTTACACATAAAAGGACACTCTATCTTCAACCTGAATTATCAAGGAGACCCTCCTTAACAAATGACTCAACATAACCACAGATGTAAGGTAATTGATATCCAGAAAATATTACGATACTTTTCATCTTATAACAATAAAATTTACTCTAGGTTTATACAATGTATCTTTAACACATTCAATGAGAATTTAATGCAAATGTATTTGAATAATGTGGTAAAGGTTCTGCAAATAATCAGTATAAAGTAACTTGTCATAATGCTTGATGGTGTCATAGCCTCTGAAATTCTTCACCTAATATTCCTTTATTTTCATTTAGGTTTAGATTCAGGTGTAGCTAAGATGCGAAACAATAACTTTACAAAATAATAGTTGATTGAGAGGCAGTCCAGCATGTGTAGGGCAGATCCATAGATGCATTGGGAACAGAAGTTTGTTATATTCTGTTGATTTGTCATCTTCAACATATATGCTCTATGTTATGGTCCAGGATGGTTGCCTAACTGTCCTTTCTTACCAGGCTAGTGGCAAAGGCGAAGAAGGACGTGCATTCTATCTTTTGAAGAAATTTCCCAGAAGTTACATATGTTACTATAACTTTCATTTTATTGGCCTGAATGTAGATACATGGCCAAATCCAGCTGCAATGGAGGCTAAGAAATATAGTGCTTATGCAGGGTACCAATATGCTCAACCAAAATTTATGATTATGTTACTAAGGAGAGGGAGAAGAGTTATCAAAGGATGTCTATCAATCTCTTTAACACGTTCTAGAAGAGGGGATTTAGGTTTTGTTTTAGGGTACCAATCCATCCTTGCACCCATAAGCCACAAGTGAACTCCATCAGTTGTAAGGACTTAGCTGATATTTGAAGACTAGGGGAAATGAGGGGGAGAATAGCAATCTGAGCAATACTACTCATCTACCTCTTCTACTCTGCCTTAATTGAAATTCTCTAAAAATGGTTCTTCCCTCCATACTGTTTTTCTCCTAGAACAAGGCCAGACTAGATCATACCTGTTCAAGGCCATGTGCCTGGAATTATTGCATTAATCGTTTTTATTCTGATTTTTTCCTATTGATTTATATAATTTTGTGTTCACTGCTATGAAAACAAAACATTCATTTTATGAAATTAAATTAACACATATTTTAGAAAAACTACCTTAAACTGATAGAAAAATGAACTAAGAAACATATGTTGAATTTTTCTTCTCTGATCATGCATTCTGTAGTCACACATTTCATCAACAGAGGGCATTGTAGGTTTATTTCATTTTTGGGTTGCTCTATACTGTTTAATCACAGCTTCCTTTCATTTAGAATTGCACCATATTATCCAGGGTCAAATAAATAAGTGATATGTTATATTTGTGAAATATATCACAGATCATTGATCTATGACACCATAATAAGAAGTCACGACATAAAAATTACCATAGTATTTTGCTGAGGTCATGCTCTTTAAAATTAATCACATCTGAGTTAACAATATCAGATCATATTTCTTCTCTTTTTTCAAAAGAAGGGATTAAAAACTGTTTATATTATGATCAACCCCAACCTGAGACATTTTTCCTCCTCAACCGCCATATCACCCTTGATATTATAATATAGGCAAAAGAAAAAGATTATATAATCTGAGCAATGATGCTTAAATTTGGTATTTTATCTTCACTGACATAGTTTTACTTTAAGTTTTACTTTAATGTGTTATGGAAAGTATTAAGGGACTTGGAAGAGAAATTGCTTTTAGCTTTTTTACTAAGAGAATGAGCTACATGTCCATCTCAAATTGAGACTAACAATTCATTATGTCTATCACTGAAGCTTTGAAATGCCAGCCTGAAAATTTTCTTAAAATTGAATTTATGGCCTTGTTAAAACATAATATTGGAAAACCTTAGAAAATGTTGATAATTGTTCTTAATATCAGTGGGGAATTTAAGTACAATACATGATCTTTCTAGTAACATCTATACTTTGGTTGTCTAAAGTAAACCAGTTTTTTTGAGGGGTGTGTTTGTGTGTATGTGCATGTTTGTGTCAAGTGATACACTAAAAGAGCTTTATTGAGCAAAATGCAAAATAAATCAGAAAGAAACCTTCCAAACAATACTACAGAAGGTCTGAGGATACTATTCATTACATTAACTCAACAAATATTTACTGAATATCCACTCTATGACAAGAACTGTTCTAGACTCTAGAAATACAGTAGTGAACAAAGAGACAAAAACTGTCCTTGCAGGTTATATACTATTGTGAAGCTCTATTCAAATTCTCAGACTGATTATTTATGTTCTTTTTTTCAGATTTTCATGGAATATGTAATTAGCCAGTAATATTTTTAAAAAATCACTTCATGGTAAAAAAAGGAAGGCTCCTGAATATATTTTTTGAAGTTAACTTGACTCTGATACAAAATCTTACCAAATATAGCTCATAGATATTAAAGATGGATTCTTTTAAAATTAAAAAAACTAACATAAAGCACTAAGCCAATAAAATATGGACAGTATACAAAAGAAAATAATATCACCAAGGACAATTTATTTCAGAATGTTAGCCTGATAAAACTAGGAAATCACTTACTATATCATACCCAGAAGTCAAAAGTTACTAGAGTTACTAGACTATCTCCATATATGGCCAAAAGGGGCATTTGCTAAATTTCAACACCCATTTCTGGATTAATGAAACTAAGCATTAATTTTTTAAAAGCCTAGGCATGAAAGAATAGGTTCTTAGTCTTACAATATTGAGACAAAAACAATAACTAGCATCATCTGTAACAGTGACACACTGGAGGCATTATAATCAAAATTAAGAACAAGGCAAGCATGCTTCATCGTTAAAATTATTTAATGGGATCCCTGGGTGGCGCAGCGGTTTGGCGCCTGCCTTTGGCCCAGGGCGCGATCCTGGAGACACGAGATCGAATCCCACGTCGGGCTCCCGGTGCATGGAGCCTGCTTCTCCCTCTGCCTGTGTCTCTGCCTCTCTCTCTCTCTCTCTCTCTCTCTATGTGACTATCATAAATAAATAAAATTAAAAAAAATTATTTAATAATCACATGGAAATTCCAGTGAATGCAATAAGAAATATCTGCATAGAATATCTAAAAGGTTCTGCATTAAAAAAATCTTAGAACTAATGGGAGAATTTAGTCAAATGCCTGAATACATAGGAAACAGAGTAAAGAGCTTTCTTACATATTGACAATAACTTGTTAGAAAATATAGCAGGGAAACAAGACCGCTTAAAATGGCAACATAATACCCAGAAACAAACAATTAAAAATTGGCTGAAGAAAACGACAAAACTTTACTGGGAGAGATACAAGATTTACATAAACATAGAAGAATAACATGTTCCTGGATGGGGAGACTAAACAATATGAACATGCCAAGTTTTCCAAAATTCAGATGTAAGTTTATTGTAATTCAGATCAAAATCCCAGTGGGATTTTTGAAACTTGAGAAAATTATTTTAACACTCATCTGGAAGTTTTAAAACATGAGACAGCCAAGAAATTTTTGGACAACAAAAATAAAGACAGGATACTTGCTTATATAAAAATGTATCAAAGAAACACTTTAAAAGCAATGTGGTATTAGAACAGGAATATGTAGAAAATGGAAAGAGACTCAAAAACTTCAAAGATGAATATTCTATTAGAAAATTGATAAAGACATTAAAAAGAAGAGGAATAATTGACCAAAAATTACAGTAATAATAATGCCCAATCTAATTAAAAGAAATGAAAATTCAAATGAGGTCTATATATTTGACTGATATTTTGAAGATTCTAATCCTCTGTGGTGAGCGTGGATACTCATTTTACTGATAGGAATGCAAATTAAACTAAATATTCTCAAAGGCTTTATAGCAAAATAGGTATCAAAAACCTTAAAATATTAATATCCTAGTAATTCCACATCAGAAATCTATTCTAAGAAACAATCCAGAGATGGGGCCAAAGATGCACATCAGAAACGGCCATTTCTTGTCTATATAAGTAGTGAAAAACTGGGAGGTATTGGAATGGCTATATATCAAATGCTCAAATCTTACTATAGGATGTTAGACGAAGAAATTAGCATGTAAAACTTCATGATCACAATTTACTACACACACACATGCACACACACACTGTAGAGAATAAGAAACACAAGGGAGATGCACAGAGACTCTAAGAAATGTGTTTCAAGTTTAACAACAGTAAATCCCAGATGGTGGGATTAGGTGAGATTTTATGTTCTTTTCAATAATTTGGATGCTCAGAATCCGTATTCACCAATATTAAGATTTTGTCATATCTGTGTGAGTCTTTTTTTAAAGAATAAAGCTTATAAATGTAGTTGAAGTCCACTTTTTACTCTGAATCTATCCCAATATGCCTTCCCTTCCTGGAATAATCACTCTTTTTAAGTTAGTTTCCTCCATGTCTCATTTTATGTTACTATAGCAAAATGTTTCCATAAACGGTTTACAGTATACTGCTGTTGTGAAAATTAATATAGGAAATCTTTTTTTTTTTTTAATTTTTATTTATTTATGATAGTCACAGAGAGAGAGAGAGAGAGAGAGAGGCAGAGACACAGGCAGAGGGAGAAGCAGGCTCCATGCACCGGGAGCCTGATGTGGGATTCGATCCCGGGTCTCCAGGATCGCGCCCTGGGCCAAAGGCAGGCGCCAAACCACTGCGCCACCCAGGGATCCCTAATATAGGAAATCTAATTCAAAATGGAGCTGGGAAGCCATGAAGGAAGGTTTCTCACTCATGTACCACTTCTCACAGATTTCTTTACATATCCAGCAGGAAGAATGATTTAATCCTTGCTTAGCAACAACTCAGCCAATGAGAAACAGCCCCAACCCTGAACCTTCCATCTCTTCCAGTGAGATTTATTAAAAATAACCCTTCCTAACTTCCTTCTTTCCTCTATAAAAGCATGCTCTGCTCCTTAGTTCTTTGAACTTGACTATGCTTTGCATTAATTTGCATGTCCACTACAGCAATTCCTGTGTTATTGCCAAATAAACTCATTTATGCTGGTTCAATACATGGCTATTTTATTTTTAAGATTGTCATTGCTTCTCTAGAAAAAAGCATAAAGGAGTCAAGAGACTTCATGACTGCAGAAGTTAGATCTAATCAGGAAGAAATTAAAAATCAATTAAATGAGATGTAATCCAAACTAGAGGTCCAAATGACGAGGGTTAACGAGGTAGAAGAACAAGTGAGTGACATAGAAGACAAGTTGATGGCAAGGAGGGAAACTGAGGAAAAAAGAGAAAAAGAAAAGGTCATGAGGATAGGTTAAGGGAAATAAATGGCAGCCTCAGAAGGAAAAATTTACATTTAATTGGGGTTCCGGAGGGCACCAAAAGGGACAGAGGTATTTGAACAAATGATAGCTGAGAACTTCCCTAATTTGGGGAGGGAAACAGGCATTCAGATCCAGGAAATAGAGAGATCCCCCCCTAAAATCAATAAAAACCGCTCAACACCTCGACATTTAATAGTGAAACTTGCAAATTCCAAAGATAGAAAGAAGATCCTTAAAGCAGCAAGAGAAAAAGAAATCTCTAACTTTTATGGGGAAAAATATTAGATTAACAGCAGACCTCTCCACAGAGACCTGGCAGGCCAGAAAGGGCTGGGTCCTAAATAAGAAGAACCTCCAGCCAAGAATACTTTATCCAGCAAGGCTCTCATTCAGAATAGAAGGAGAGATAAAGGGCTTCCAAGTTAGGCAGAAACTGAAAAAATATGTAACCACGAAGCCAGCTCTGCAAGAAATACTAAAGGGGATTCTGTAATAGAGGAAGTCCAAGGGAACAATCCACAAAAACAGGGACTGAATAGGTATCATGATGACACTAAATTCATATCTTTCAATAGTAACTCTGAGCGAGAATGGGCTTAATGACCCCATCAAAAGGCGCAGGGTTTCAGACTGGATAAAAAGGCAAGACCCATCTATTTGCTGTCTACAAGAGACTCATTTTAAACCTAAGGACACCTACAGCCTGAAAATAAAAGGGTGGAGAACCATGTACCATTCAAATGGTCCTCAAAAGAAAGCAGGGGTAGCCATCCTTTTATCAGATAAACTAAAGTTTATCCCGAAGACTGTACTAAGAGTTGAAGCGGGACACTATATCATACTTAAAGGATCTATCCAACAAAGGACCTAACAGTAATCAATATTTATGCCCCGAATGTGGGAGCTGCCAAGTATATCAATCAATTAATAACCAAAATTAAGACATACTTAGATAAAAATACACTTACACTTGGTGACTTCAATCTAGCACTTTCTATAATTGACAGGTTTTCTAAGCACAACATCTCCAAAGAAACAAGAGCTTTAAATGATACACTGGACCAGATGGATTTCACAGATATTTACAGAACTTTACATCCAAACTCAACTGAATACACATTCTTCTCAAGTGCACATGGAACTTTCTCCAGAATAGACCACATACTGGGTCTCAAATCAGGTCTTAACCGATACCAAAGATTGGGATTGTCCCCTGCGTATTTTCAGACCATAATGCTTTGAAATTAGAACTCAATCACAACAAGAAGTTTGGAAGGATTTCAAACACGTGGAGGTTACAGACCATCCTGCTAAAAGATGAAAGGGTCAACCAGGAAATTAGAGAAGAATTAAAAAGATTCCTGGAAACTAATGACAATGAAGATACAACCATTCAAAATCTTTGGGATACAGCAAAAGCAGTCCTGAGGGAGAAATACATCGCAATACAAGCATCCATCCAAAAACTGGAAAGAACTCAAATACAAAAGCTAACCTTGCACCTAAAGGAGCTGTAGAAAAAACCTCAAAATGATTCTACACCCAGCAGAAGAAGAGACTTAATAAAGATTCGAGCAGAACTCAATGAAATAGAGACCAGAAGAACTGTGGAAGAGATTAACAAAAACAGAAGTTGGTTCTTTGAAGAAATTTTTTTTTCTTTGAAGAAATTAATAGGATAGGCAAACCATTTGCCAGCCTTATTAAAAAGAAGAGAGAAAAGACTCAAATTAATAAAATCATGAGTGAGAGAGATCACCACCACCGAGGAAATACAAACGATTTTAAAACCATATTATGAGCAGCTATATAATCCTTATGCTCTCAAATTTGAAGTTTCAAATTTTATTTATGAGCCAATAAATTAGGCAATCTAGAAGAAATGGATGCATTTCTGGAAAACCACAAATTACCAAAACTGGAACAGGAAGAAATAGAAAACCTGAACAGGCAAATAACCAGGGAGGAATTTTTTTTTTCAAAATTCCCCTTTTTATTTTTATTTTATTTTTTTATAATAAATTTATTTTTTATTGGTGTTCAATTTGCCAACATACAGAGTAACACCCAGGGCTCATCCCGTCAAGTGCCCGTCTCACACATATCTTTTCAAATTAACGTTTTTGTTCTCTTTGGTAAATGCCTAATAGTGGAATTACTGGATCATATGTTATTTCTAGTTTTAATATTTTGAGTAATCTCTGTTACTGATTACTGAAACAGTAATCACTGTTTTTCCAGTGGATGCACTGATTTACATTCCTACCTATATATAGGAATTTACTATACAATTATAGTAATTAAAACAGTGTGATATTGGCAAAATGAAGCCATTATGCTAGTAAAACAGAATGAGGCCAAATGTATATGCATACATTCCATATATGAAAATTTAGCATATAACAGAGATTACATTAAAATTAGGAGAGTACAAGCTTTTCAATAAGTGGTATTGGATAAATTGTGTGTGTGTGTGTGTGTGTATGAAAAAAAATTGAATCCCTGCATCACATAAAAATAAAAATCAATTTCAAATGAATTTAAGGACCTAAATTTAAAAAGAAAAAACTTTAAGACAAAACATAGGAGACTATCTTTATGATTTGGAAATGGCAACGGCTTTCTAACTCAGGAATCCAAAGCTAAAACTAAAAAGTAACAGATCAAAGTTTGAGCGTGTAATAATTTAAATTTTTCTGTATGATAAAGGGAAGGTTAAATTAGAAGACATGACTGGGAGAAGACATTTCCAATAGATATAAATCAAAAACATATTGGGTATCAAGAATCCATAAAGAACTCCTAGATATTTGTGGTTTATTTTAAAGCAGTTAAAATGTGGTCAAAGAATATCGATGCAGAAAAGAAATATGAAAAGTCAGTAAACATATAAAAGGATGTTCAATCTCAATAATAATCAAAGAAATATAAATTTAAATAAATATCTTTCACACCCAACAAATTGATGAAACTTCAAATTTGAGAGCATAATTTTATGCAAGGATATAGGAAAACAGGTTCTCTCAAGTGCTGTGCAGTTAGAGTGCAGTTGTTAAAACAGTTTTGGAAAGAATTTTATTTACATAATGGAATTCTACTCAACAGTAAAATAAACAAGGCCAAAATGTATATATTTCAATACAAAACAAATGGTAAAACAAGATAGAAAAGAATTCATATGTAATAGTAAAATGCTTATAAATTTTAAAAATCATAAAAGCACTGGCAATCTTTATACATATATATATATATATATATATTTTTTATTGGAGTTCAATTCGCCAACATACAGCATAACACCCAGCACTCATCCCATCAAGTGCCCCCTTCAGTGCCCGTCACCCAGTCACCCCTACCCCCCGCCCACCTCCCCTTCCACCCCCACTAGTTCGTTTCCCAGAGTTAGGAGACTCTCATGTTCTGTCTCCCTTTCTGATATTTCCCACTCATTTTTTTCTCCTTTCCCCTTTATTACCTTTCATTATATTTTACATTCCCCAAATGAATGAGACCATATAATGTTTGTCCTTCTCCGATTGACTTATTTCACTCAGCATAATACCCTCTAGTTCCATCCAAGTCGAAGCAAATGGTGGGTATTTGTGGTTTCTAATAGCTGAGTAATATTCCATTGTATACATAGATCACATCTTCTTTATCCATTCATCTTTCGTTGGACACCGAGGCTCCTTCCACAGTTTGGCTATTGTGGCCATTGCTGCTAGAAACATCGGGGTGCAGGTGTCCTGGCATTTCACTGCATCTGTATCTTTGGGGTAAATCCCCAGCAGTGCAATTGCTGGGTTGTAGGGCAGATCTGTATTTAACTCTTTGAGGAACCTCCACACAGTTTTCCAGAGTGGCTGCACCAGTTCACATTCCCACCAACAGTGCAAGAGGGTTCCCCTTTCTCCACACTCTCTCCAACATTTGTTGTTTCCTGCCCTGTTAGTTTTCCCCATTCTCACTGGTGTGAGGTGGTATCTCATTGTGATTTTGATTTCTATTTCTCTGATGGCAAGTGATGCGGAGCATTTTCTCATGTGCCTGTTGGCCATGTCTATGTCTTCCTCTGTGAGATTTCTCTTCATGCCTTTTGCCCACTTCATGATTGGATTGTTTGCTTCTTGGGTGTTGATTTTAGTAAGTTCTTTATAGACCTTGGAAACTAGCCCTTTATCTGATAGGTCATTTACAAATATCTTCTCCCATTCTGTAGGTTGTCTTTTAGTTTTGTTGACTGTATTCTTTGCTGTGCAAAATCTTCTTATCTTGATGAAGTCCCAATAGTTCATTTTTGCTTTTGTTTCTTTTGCCTTCATGGATGTATCTTGCAAGAAGTTACTGTGACCAAATTCAAGAAGGGTGTTGCCTGTGTTCTCCTCTAGGATTTTGATGCAATCTTGTCTCACATTTAAATCTTTCATCCATTTTGAGTTTATCTTTGTGTATGGTGTAAGAGAATGGTCCAGTTTCATTCTTCTGCATGTGGCTGTCTAATTTTCCCAGCACCATTTATTGAAGAGACTGTCTTTTCCAGTGGACAGTCTTTTCTGTTGACCATAAAGTTGAGGGTCTGTTTTTTTGTGCCAGTACCACACTGTCTTGATGACCACAGCTTTGTAGTACAGCCTGAAATCCGGCATTGTGATGCCCCAGCTCTGGTTTTCTTTTTCAATATCCCCCCTGGCTATTTGGGATCTTTTCTGATTCTTCACAAATCTTAAGATTATTTGTTCTAACTCTCTGAAGAAATTCCATGATATTTTGATAGAGATTGCATTGAACGTATAAATTGCCCTGAATAGCATAGACATTTTCACAATATTAATTCTTCCAATCCATGAGCATGGAATATTTTTCCATCTCTTTGTGTCTTCCTCAATTTCTTTTAGAAGTGTTCTGTAGTTTTTAGGGTATAGGTCCTTTACTTCTTTGGTTAGGTTTATTCCTAGGTATCTTATGGTTTTGGTTGCAATTGTAAATAGGATTGACCCCTTAATTTCTCTTTCTTCAGTCTTTTTGTTAGTATATAGAAATGCCACTGATTTCTGGGCATTGATTTTGTATCCTGCCATATTACAAATTGTTGTATGAGTTCTAGCAATCTTGCAGTGGAGTCTTTTCAGTTTTCTATATATGGCACCATGTCATCTGTGAAGAGGAATAACTTGACTTCTTCTTTGCCAATTTGAATGCCTTTTATTTCTTTTTGTTGCCTGATTGCTGAGGCTAGGCTTCTAGTACTATGTTGAAGAGCAGTGGTGAGAGTGGACATCCCTGTCTTATTCCTGATCTTAGGGGAAAGGCTCCCAGTGTTTCCCCATTGAGAATGATATTTGCTGTGGGCTTTTCCTAGATGGCTTTTAAGATGCCGAGGAGTGTTCCCTCTATCCCTACACTCTGAACAATTTTGATCAGGAATGGATGCTATATTTTGTCAAATTCTTTCTCTGCATTTATTGAGAGGATCATATGGTTCTTGTTTTTTCTCATGTGGATGTGATCTATCACGTTGATTGGTTTATGAGTGTTGAACCACCCTGGCATCCTGGGAATAAATCCCACTTGGTCATGGTGAATAATCTTAATGTACTGTTGGATGCTATTGGCTAGTATCTTGGTGAGAATTTTTGCATCTGTGTTCATCGGGGATATTGATCTATAATTCTCCTTTTCAGTGGGGTCTTTGTCTGGTTTTGAAATTAAGGTGATGCCTTCCTCATAAAATGAGTTTGGAGGTATTCTGTCCCTTTGTATCCTTTGAAACAGCTTTAGTAGAATAGGTGTTATTTCTTCTTGAAATGTTTGATAGAATTCCCCTGGGAAGCCATCTGCGCCTGGACTTTTGTGTCTTGGGAGGTTTTTGATGACTGCTTCAATTTCCTCCATGGTTATTTGCCTGTTCAGCTTTTCTATTTCTTCCTGTTCTAGTTTTGGTAATTTGTGGCTTTACAGAAATGCATCCATTTCTTCCAGATTGTCTAATTGTTGGCGTATAGCTGTTTATAGTACCTCTTTAAAGTCATTTGTATTTCTTTGGTATTGGTTGTGATCGCTCCTCTTTCATTCATGATTTTGTTAATTTGAGTCTTTTTTCTTTTTAATGAGGCTGGCTAGGGATTTATCTATCTTATTAATTCTTTCAAAGAATCAACTCCTGGTTTTGTTGATCTGTTCTACAGTTGTTCTGGTCTCTATTTCATGGAGTTCTGCTCGAATCCTTATTATCTCTCTTCTGCCTGGTGTAGGTTTTACTTGCTGTTCTTTCTGAAATTCCTTTAGGTGCAAGGTTAGCTTGTGCATTTGAGTTTTTTTCCAATTTCTTGACGGAGGTTTCTATTGTAATGTATTTTCCTCTTAGGACTGCTTTTGCTGTATCCCAATGATTTTGAATGGTTGTATCTTTATTATCATTAGTTTCCATGAATCTTTTTAATTCTTCTCTAATTTCCTGGTTTGACACTTTCATCTTTTAGGAGGATGGTCTTTAACCTCCACGTGTTTGAATTTCTTCCAAATATCTTCTTATGATTGAGTTCTAGTTTCAAATCATTATGGTCTGAAAATAAGCAGAGGACAATCCCAAATCTTTTGTTATCGGTTGAGACCTGATTTGTGACCCAGTATGTGGTCTATTCTGGAGAAAGTGCCATGTGCACTTGAGAAGAATATGTATTAAGTTGTGTTTAGAAGTAAAGTTCTGTAAGTATCTGTGAAATCCATCTGGCCCAGTGTATCATTTAAAGCTCTTGTTTCTTTGGTTATGTTGTGCTTAGAAGATCTGTCACTTGCAGAAAGCTCCATGTTGTAGTTTCCCAGTATAAGTGTATTATGATCTCAGGATGTCTTAACTTTGGTTATTAGCTGATTGATATACTTGGCAGCTCCCACATTAGAGGCATAAATATTCATGATTGTTAGGTCTTCTTGTTGGAAGACACTTTAAGTATGATATAGTGTCCCTCCTCATCTCTTACTACAGCCTTTGGTATAAACTGTAATTTATCTGATATGAGGATTGCTCCCTAACCTCCTTTTGAGGACCATTTGAATGGTTCTCCACCCTTTCATTTTCAGGCTGGAGGTGTCCTTAGGTCTAAAATGAGTCTCTTGTAGACAGCAAATAGATGGGTATTGCTTTTTTATCCAGTCTGAAACACTGCGCCTTTTGATGGGATCATTAAGCCCATTCACATTCAGAGTAACTATTGGAAGAGATGAATTTAGTGTCATCATGATACTTATTCAGTCCCTGTTTTTGTGAATTATTTCTGCAGGCTTCCCCCCTTTTTTTACAGGGTCCCTCTTAATATTTCTTCCAGATCTGGTTTGGTGGTCACATATTCTTTCATTTTCTGCCTATCTTGGAAGCTCTTTATGTCTCCTATTCTGAATGAGAGCCTTGCTGGATAGAGTATTCTTGGCTGTATGTTCTTGTCATTTAAGACCCTGAATATATCCTACCAGCCCTTTCTGGCCTGCCAGGTCTCTGTGGAGAGGTCTGCTCTTAACCTAATATTTTTCCCCATATAAGTTAAGAATCTCTTGTCTCTCGATGTTTTAAGGATTTTCTCTTTATCTTTGGAATTTGTGAGTTTCACTATTAAATATCGAGGTGTTTGATGGTTTTTATTGATTTCGGGTGGGGATCTCTCTATCTCCTGGATCTAAATGCCTGTTTTCCTCCCCAGATTAGTGAAGTTCTCAGCTACAATTTGTTCAAATATGCTTTCTGGCCCTTTGTTCCTGTCGGCGCTTTCTGGATCCCCAATTATACATAGATTTTTCCTTCTGAGGCTATCATTTATTTCTCTTAACTTTTCCTCATGGTCTTTTAATTGTTTTTCTCTTTTTTCCCTCAGCCTCCTTCTTTGTCATCAACTTCTCTTATATGTCACTCAGTCTTTCTTCCACCTCATTAACCCTCATCATTAGGACCTCCATTTTGGCTTGCATCTCATTTAATTGATCATTACTTTCTGTCTAATTAGGTCTATATTCTGCAGTCATGAAGTATCTTGAATCCTTTATGCTTCCCTCCAGGAAGAATCCAGTTCGGATTTTTAAAGTTCCCATCTCTCCGGGACTGGGCTTTCCTGTCCTGGAGGCTCTCGCTGCCCTGCCTTAGGCCCGGCTTCTCGCAGGGGCCCCTCCCCCACTGGATTCTTTCTTATTTTTATTTTCCGCCTTCCTACCTTGCTAGAAGTGCAAACCCTTCTCTCTGTAGTGTTCCAGCTGTTCTCTCTTTACATCTCAGGTCGAATTTGTAGGTGTTCAAGATGGTCTGAAAGTTATCCAGGTAAATTGGTGGAACCGGGTGAGGTGGGGCCCCTGCTCTTTCACCATCTTGCCCTGCCCCCTTATTTTAGTTTTTTAAAGACTTATTTATTTTAGAGAGAATGTGTATGCAAGTGGGGGGAGGGGCACAGGAGAGGGAGAGAGTCCTTAAGGAGACTACCTGCTGAGTGCAGAGTGCAATGCGAGGCATGATCCTAGGACTTCAAGAAGGTGACCTGAGCTGAAATCAAGAGTTGGATGCTTGATTGACTGAACCACCCAGGTGCCCCTAATCTCTATAATCATTTTAGTTATTTATAGGCTCTTTCCTATTGTTCTATTACCTCACTGTATTCAGAGACTATGGTCTGAATGAAATTAGTCCTTAAAGCATAATTTTTTACAGTGTATCATTTTTTAAGGGAAACTCTTATTTTTAGAATAGTTGTAAATTTACAGAGAAATTGCAAAGATAGTAGAGTTACCATATATTTATCCTTCTATTATAAATGCTAGTATAGTAAATCTACCACAACGAAAGAAATAATATTCATACATTATTTTAAAATGAAGTCTGTATTTTATTCAGATTCCTCAGTTTTAAAGAAATCTAGTGTCCTTTTTTAATTTCAGGGTCTCATCCAGGAAGTTATGATACATTTAGCCATCATGTTTCCTTAGGCTCCTAAAGACTGGTATTTTGTAGAACGTCCCTTGATTGAGGTTTCTACTGGTGTCCTTATTTTACCATTCTGGGTGAAGTGTAGAATTCTCACCTCTTTTTATGTCTCATTTCCCTCCCCTTTCTATAATATATTTGTCTTTTTAAAAAGAATGAGAGACACACACAGAGAGGCAGAGACATAGGCAGAGGGAGAAGCAGGACTTGATCCCAGGACCCCGGGATCACGCCCTGAGCCAAAGGCAGACACTCAACCACTGAGCCACCCAGGCATCCCTATAATATAGTTGTCTTAAATATCTTCTGATACCATGGGGATGGGATTTGTTACCAGGCAGTGGGGATAAAAGTCCTTGCTTTTAATTTGGCTGTCTTGGAATCCTCTAACCAGTGGTGTTGGAGAACCTTGTTATAGCTTTGTGAGAGTGGGTGTCTAGGTTTCCCCTTAAGCTTTTGCCTTCATGAGTGGGAGTCAGGTTACAGTTTCTTCCATGGTGTCTGAGTGCAGTAGACTGGTTTTTATCGAAAAGGCTTTTGTTTATTAGGCTCCCCTCTTCCTGATTCTTTGGCTAGAGACAATCAGGCTTGTTGAAGCTTTTTTTGTCTGCTCCTGTGGAGATTCATGAGATGGAGATGTATCTATTTCTATGTCTCTCTGTATGTATCTATCTTTCTGTCTGGGAACTCACCAGTGTATCATTCCTCAGTACCCTAAGTCCATCATTGATTTGCTTTCTTTTTCACCATCCAGAGTCTTTATATATTTGCTTTATATACGATGTCCAGCATTTTCAGTTGTACTTAGCAGGAGGAATAGGGAAAATACATCTCCATTTTCCTGGAAGTAGAAGTCCTGACCTGTTTTTAGATTTGCCAAAGGCGTTCCCTGTAGAATACGTTTTACAAGCAAGGCCTCAGAGCATTACTCACATGTACCCACTTCCCTATTCACCATTGCCCTTTTGCATTTCCATTACTTCCTTCAAGGCTCAGCCTCTTTCTCATTTTATAACAATCTTTATTTTTTTTTAGATTTTAAATATTTAATCATGAGAGACACACAGAGAGAGGCAGAGACATAGGCAGAGGGAGAAGCAGGCTCCCTGCAGGGAGCCCGATGTGGGACTCGATCCCAGGACCCTGGGATCATGACCTGAGCCGAAGGCAGATGCTCAACCACTGAGTCACCCAGGTGCCCCTCATTTTAGTATAGTCTTTAGTCATGCCTTCAGTAAGCATTTTTAAGGGCTAAACTCTTTCACTGTTTGTCTGACAATGTCTTTTTTCACATTCACTCTTGAATATTCAATGGCCCCAGGTGGGCAGTTATTTTCCTTCAGCTGTGGATGATGTCCACTGTCTTCTGGCCTGTGTTGTTGATATGAGATCTACTGTCTGTATGATTGCCATTTTATTGGGGGAATATATCTTTCCTCGGATTATTTGTAATCTTTTCCTTTGCATTTGTTATTCTACAGTTTTCCCACCTTGTTTCTGCATGTCACTGTAATTTGACTTATCTCCTTTGGAGCTTTGCTCTTTCGATCTGAGTATTGGTGTCTTCCTTAAATTCTCCCCTCTTTTCACTACTGTTTCTCATCACTTCCTATCTTCTTCTTTTGGACTGCTTGTTAGATATGTCATTCAGATAGCCCCTGGTCACATAATACTGGCTAATTTGCTTATCATTCTGGTTTTGAGTTCTTTTTTTGGGGGGAGGGGCTGGACACTGTATGCTTTGTTGATGGTACATGACAAGGTAGGGCTCTCCAATCCCTCCCCCTCTCCAGGGGTTCTGGGATGCAAACTGTGTAAAGGTCGAGAGATTCTCAGTGTGTTGGGGAATGAGTTGGGGCAAGGACTCTCTAGCAACTGAGGGCCTCTCTTTTCCTCTTGTTTTTGCTGCAGCTGGTGGTCCAGGACGCTCTTACTCCTTGGAGGCCATGTAGACCATAACGTCCACCACATGGTTTCTGTAGCCAAATTGTCATGTCATTTCATTGTCATGCCAGGAAATGAGCTTGACAAAGTGGTTATTGAAGGCAATGCTGGCCCCAGCATCCAAGTCTGTCACTGTTAAAGTTGCAGGAGACACCCTGGTCCTCAGTGTATCCCAGGATGCCCTTGAGGGGGTCCTTTGATGCCTACTTCACCAACTTCTTGATGTTATCATATTTTATAGCTTTCTCCAGGTAGCAAGTCAGATCCACCACTGATACGTTGGGGGTGGGGACATGGAAGGCCATGCCAATGAGCTTCCCATTCAGTTCAGGGTGACCTTGCCTACAGCTTTGGTGGCACCAGTAGAAACAGGGATGATGTCCTGGGCAGCACCCCTGGATATCATGCCACAGCTTCCCAGAGGGGCTGTCCATGCTCTTTTGTGTGGCAGCGATGGCATGGACTGTGGCCCATGATGCTAAAGTTGTCATGTATGACCTTAGCCAGAGGGGCCAAGCAGTCGGTGGTGTAGAAGGCATTGTTTACCATCCTGAAGGAGTTGTCATACTTCTCATGGTTTACGTCCCTCACAAACATGGGGCTTCAGCAGAAGGGGCAGAGATGATGACCATCTTGGCCCTACCCTTCAAGTGAACCCCAGTCTTATCCATGGTGGTGAGGACCCCAATGGACTCCACAGCATACTGAGCACCAGCATCACTCCATTTGATATTGGTGGGATCTTGCTTCTGGAAGATGGAGATGGGCTTTTTATTGATGACAAGTTTCCTATTCTTAGCCTTGACTGTGCCATTGAATTTGCTGTGTGGAATCATACTGGAACATGCAGACCATGTAGTTGATTGAGGTTAATGAAAGGGTCACTGATGGTAACAAGATCCACTTTGCCACAGGTAAAAGCCCAATGCCAAATCCGTTTACTCTGACCTTCACCATGGTGTCTTGGGGATGTGGCTGGCACTGCACTAGAAGATGTGGCTGTCTGTTGAACAGAGAGGATCCAAGAGCTTGAGTTATTTTTAAATTCCTGTCAGCTGGGAATTTGTCTTTCAAGATTCATTATGATTATTAAAATAGCTATATTTTATTCAGTATCCATATGTCCCAAGAGCAGAGTTTGGTGTTAGGTCAATTTGCCATGTTGATGAAATGACATATACATTACTTTTTATAGTTTAAGAAGCCACGGTTACAGGCTAATGTGTTTCAGGTAACACATTCCATGCAACAGCATGAGAGTATGTTTGGTAGGCTTTTCTACTTGCTTTCATGATCATTTATGAGGAGTTGTGTTCATTTTACCATTCTCACAGAAAAAAAAGAACCCTTTCTGACTCAATCCCAAACATAAGAAAATAAAATGTATGCTTAACTACTAATACTGTAAATAAATGTTATGGCTTTTAGGGATCTTGTATTCAGACTAGCAAGGAGCATATTTGGTTACACTCCTTGTATCACTTTGGTGTAATGAAAAATTGTTACATGGCATGTGTAACTTTGTTTGACTGAAATAACCTAGGATTTGCTCTGTATTATTTCTCAAGTTTAGATCATTTATTTTCCCCTTGCAGACCTAATTTAGTTAAAATTCTGCCTGGTAATTTTTGAGGTTGTTCATCTCCATCCCATGGCCTGGAGATCCAAAATCAGTGGTGTAGCATACCAAGCACACTTGCAAGTTAGAGAAATCAAAGAAGTGAGCAAATGCAATGAGAAACCAGACAGGACGACCAGGGCGAGTCGTGGCCAGAAGAGGAGAGAGACCCATTATGGCAGATGAGCTCATCACAAGATTGTGAATTATGCCTGAGGTGGAACTGAAGCTGCCCCACACAATCTTCACTTCAGTGCCAGGATGAGGGTGAGCCCACCGTTTCCATTATTTGGAAAGCAGAGTCTCTGCAAAATACGGGATCATGCCTTAGACCCGTTAAGTTCTACACGATTGACAGAGTTCAATATTTTTGCATGAGAGCCTGCTCTGGCTAAGAGAAGATGAGCTGAACGTGGGGAAGATGTGGTGGAAACCCTGACTCAAGTCACATAATAAAGTCGAAAGGAACTGTTGTTCCCTAGACTCCCTGTTAACGTCTCCCCTATAAATCTTGGAGAACAGGCTGAATGTGAAAAGTGGTTTAAAATAGGAGTATTTTTGACTTCAGAGAAAAACTATTTTGACAAAATTGCAGTCATTTCAGTTGAAAGAATATTCATACTTATGATTATTACTGAATTTTATATGTGTTTTAAGATGCCAGTTCTTTTTTTTTTAAGATGCCAGTTCTTATGTTTTCCTTTATTTATTCCTCCTTAAGAAATGACCGTGGCTGACTGAATACAGAGAAATAGGAATGGCGCCATAAAATGAACTAGACTTTTTTCCTTCCCATTACATCTTATTTATTTCTTAGTCTCTTTCAGTCCTAAAGCTTATAATGGGGACCATTATTCTGGACTCTATTTTAAAATCAGCTTATAGTACATTGGACTTGGAATCCTACTGTTATCATTGTTCCTTGAATTTTATTCCAAATTATATTGTAAGAATTCATTAGAGAGCATATTAAAATACACTCAGAGAAGAGTAGTCCAGCTTTAAATAAATAAATAATGAAATTCTACAGATTCATAAGAAAATCTGGTGAAATTAAGTGTTGGACAAAAATCCATAGAATTCCAAAAACAGTAACAAAACAATCTTTTAGCAGGTTATTTACTTAAATTCAGCTATGCGTTTGGAATGTTCATTGCTAGCTTTTTGGAATCAACTTTACTGCATATAAATTTTAGAGATTTATTTGAATATAAAGTTTTACTTTTATTAATATTATGTACATGTGTATGTATTATTACAAAATGAATGAACAAATGTTGTTTTCTCTCCGCCAGAATCCAGTTGCATCTACCTGATAAAATTTTTTAAAATCTTAAATCTCCTGAGGGATTTTTCAGCCTATGACTCTGATATATTTCTTTAATTATCAGGTAGGCACAGTTACATTGTAGAAAGAGCATAGATTTTTTTTTTCCAGGCAGAAAATCAGTGTTCAAAGCCTCTTTGTTTTGATGACAGTCTTCATGACCTAAGACCAGTTAGTTAATATCATTAGAACTCAGTTTCCTCACCTATAAATTGGGGAAATTAATATCTGCTTCCCAAGTCTTGTAATTAGTAGGCCTTGTTGTTTTTATAAGCAAAGATTCCATCCACTCTTGCATGATTTGAGAGATGCAGTGATGATCATCCCCTAAATATTTTTCCTGTGGATATTACCATGGTATTTAAAAATCCCATATCATATTTACATGTAGATTCCTGAAGGTTTATTTTTAAAAGTACATTTTTTTCTGAACAGAGGAAAGCTTTTGAAGTCCTTATTAGATCATAAAAGTGAAGTTGATTGAAATTTTTTTGTTGCCTAAAACTCTGATGTTCTAAGTGCCGTCCCCAAAGTAGCATGTGTGAGTATCACTAAGGAGCTTGTTAGAAATGTAGAAAGGCAAGCTCCAACCCAGTCCTACTGAATGAGAATATGCATTTTAATAAGGTACCAGTGAGTCACAAGTACATTACAGGTTGAGAAGCATTTATCTGCATGACTCCTGAAGAAATGGGATAATTTTTGATGTGGGAGAGTGGTTTAAGTCTGGGCAGGAAAGGAAAAGTTTATTGTAGTAGAAGACCTTGTATATCGGATGAGAGCAGGATGACAGACATCAAGGAGGGGAGACAGAAAGAGGGTTCCAGAGGAGACATGTTACATATTTCACAATCCCTAAAGAGATATATCCTTCATGACAAAGACTATTGGTAATCTAAAGGAAAAAAAAAACAGAGAACTACAATACAGAGAGCTTCAATGTTATAAGAACTATATTTCATTTTTATTTAAATCTGTATCAATTCAAAAGCAGAACTTCTAGGCTAGTAATACTTCTTACAGACTCTGGAATAATAAACACATTTACATGTTAGCTCATGTTCATCCTACAAAACATGAAATCTCTGATCACTTCTAGGACATAATAAATCATAGATATAATCTATGATCTCTATATAATAATCTGGAACACTTTTTACCTTAAAAGTCTTATGCCTGGAAACTAATTGGCTTTGGGACCTGTTTGTTAAGAGGTACTTGATTTCATCCAGTCAATGAGATATACTTGTTTGTATAAATCAAAATATTTTTGAAGTTTTAAGAATCATTCCACTAATTGTAAAGCAGGACCAGGACCAGTTTCTTCTTTCTTTCTTTCTTTCTTTCTTTCTTTCTTTCTTTCTTTCTTTCTTTCTTTCTTTTTCTTTCTCTCTTTCTTTCTTTCTCTCTTCTTTCTTTCTCTCTTTCTTTCTTTCTTTCTTTTTCTTCTTTCTTTCTTTTTCTTCTTTCTTTCTTCTTTCTCTTTCTTTCTTTTTTTTTCTTCTTTCTTTCTGAATTTTAGTCCACAAATGTCAATGAATTCACTGGATGAGAACAAGTTAAAGATAATAAAACTTTCGAAGTGAGCTTTGGAAAGGCTACTTGAAGAAGTGCCATGAAGTTCCTGCTCCAATGCTTGTTTTCTCAGTGATTCACAGCATGGCATCATAAATCAGCATTGCCTCTGAAAATGGGTGGATTAAAAGTTAGATTGTGAGGGACACCTGGGTGGCTCAGCGGTTGAGTGTCTGCCTTTGGCTCAAGGCATGATCCAGGAGTCCCGGGATTGAGTCCCACATAGGTCTTCCTGCATGGAGCCTGTTTCTCTCTCTGCCTCTGCCTCTGTCTCTGCCTCTCTCTCTCTCTCTGTCTCTCATGAACAAATAAAATCTTAAAAAAAAAGTCAAACTGAAATAAAAGTAAGTGAATGACAAAATATACTATATATTTTCTATTCATGAAAAGAGTATATATTGAAGCCATATGAGTTCATATTTCTATATATATAATATCTATAGCTAAGTTTATATTTATGGAAAACATAAATTGCCAATGGATACTTCAATAACATTTGTAGTTAAGGGGGAGATGCCCTGATAGCAGTACATTCACAGGCAATTTTACTCTTTGCAGAATGGTGAAACTTGTTTCATTTTCTCAGCAAATATATCCTGTACCACCTGCTTTGCCCAAAGAAGTAAATTAAGCATTGCAGTGGGTATAAATTATCTAAGAAAAACCCTTTATGTTATTATGGTCTAGTAAGGGAGACAAGATATTCTAGTAGAACACATAAGTGCTATAAACAAAATGTTCCTGGAGTGCTCGAGAAGAGTATGAAATCAACTTGGGAGAAATCTCAAAGCACAATGGAGGAAGTGGCCTGGAAGGAAACCTTTAAAAACAAGGATTGTAATCAGCAGACAAGTGAGAAGGAAAGGGAATTTTAAGCAGAGAACGACACAGTCTATGCAAAGCAACAGAAAAGGCACATGATATTTAAGAAACTGCTGGAGTCCTGTGTATGTGTAGGGAAGCAGAGGGAAATTAAAAAACTGTGTTGAGACAGTGGATTTCAACCGCTCCACATGTCAAAATAAATCATCGAGTTAGAGACAGATTGCGAAGGTCAACCCTGAGGTGATATAATAAAGTTTACTCTGGCCTTAGTGTCTAGAAAGGATTGGAGAGTGAAAGGGTTTGAGCAGGCCCACTAAAACAGACCACTGTGCTAATAGTCCAACAAAAGGGCAACAGCTAATAATTATGAGAAGCAACAATGGAAATGGAAAGAAAAGCTAAGATGTATGAGATCCTGCTCAGAAGAAGGATAGGATAGAGTGATTTGTTGAAGGTAGCCAAAGTCTAGGAAGAAGGCAAAATCAATGCTGATTCTGAAATTCAAGTTTAGGAGACTAAATGGATAGCAGTACCATTATCCAACTTAGAATATAAAAATTCAGTGAAGACTTCTGTGCATCACTATGAAAAGAAAACCTAATAATAACCCTTTCCTGACACCCATGGCTTTAGGTTAGTTATCCCCTTAATATACAGTTTCGTAGCACAATGAACCTTTAATTGTGGCATATCTTAGAATGTAATTTATATTAATCTGTATGGCATTCTACTATCTATGTGCCCTATGAGACCACAAAGTCCACGAGGGCAGAGAAGCACAATGTCTGGCAAATCATAAGTGCTCAATACATTTTTTGTTGGTTCAGTTTTCCATGTGAATGGTTGAGTAGACAAAAGAGTGAATTTTTAAATAACTTATTAGAAGCAACCAGTACATATTAGTGGCACAAAAATATTTACATCAAAGACAGTCGGTGTTAACTTGCATATCTGTTTATTCCAAGAACTTCAAAATGATGAAATTGTGCATTTGCTATCAACCTAGTGGGACAAAAATATTGAGTAAACTAATTTGATGAAAGACTCCTTATGATGAGGTTATGTAGGCTAACTTGAACAAGAAAAATTCAGAACCGTTTCAGAAGCTCCATCTTTGTGGGGGCACCTGGGTGGCTCAGTTGATTAAGCGTTGAACTCTTGGTTTTGTCTCAGATCATGATCTCGTGGGTCTTGGGATTGGGCTGTGTGCTCAGTGAGGAGTCTGCTCAATATTCTCTCCCTCTGCCCCTCCCCCATTCACTCAGGCTCACAATCTCTCCCTCAAATAAATATATAAATTAAAAAAAAATCTATAAACAAACAAAAAGAAGCTCCATGTTTCTTAGTGTTTGCTCTTCGTAGGACAAGCATGTGCTTAAAAGATTACCTTTTATAATTCAAGATCATAGCAGATGATTTTGTGTGAATTTTGGAAATTGTCAGTTGTATGTCTATGAAATAGAACAAAATTACATAAATGAACCCACTCTTCATGAAATGTTAAGGGTGGTGGCCTGCACACTTCTGCGTCCTGCATGACTTAAAATGAAAAGAACCGAGAGGACTTTTAGAGAGCTGCAGCTATTTGTTGTTCAAGATCTACACATCTTCTGTCTATTGTTAAACTACTGTTCTTCTGTCTTGTTTTACTTATAGGAAATGGAAGCTAAAAAGCTTCAAGGACTTGGTGATGATTCTACATTTAATTAGTGACAGAGCTAGACAATACGGAAGATGGACTTTATATGTATCGAATGTGTGTCTTGTATGTAATACCATTTTAAACATATTCATTTTTAAATGTCACAAGTCCCCTCTGGGATAATAGATGTCATCCCATTTTCTGCAGACAAAAAATTGGGGCTCATGATAATTCACTTTTTCCATGGCATATACTAAGTTGTAGGGTTGAATTCTTTGATTTCAAATCCCATGCTTCTTTAACAGCATCATGCAGTGTGCCAGTCTTCCTGGTTTCTGCTACCATGTTCCAGACTGATCACTTTCTGGGCAAGATAGAGCAATTTCAGTAGAAACATTGTCATCCAAAGGGAAGGTATGTTCTTACACTATAAACAGAATGAGAATTTACGTGATTATTGGCAAGGTTGAGGAGACAAGGTAGATCTGATTTGAGCAACATATAGCCCTGACTCAGAAAAGCAGACCTGAAAGAAGCAGGAAAAAGCATCTCTGGATTGACAGAGCATAGTAAGCATTATCATACACTTAGGGAAAGGAGGACTAGAGGTTGGCAGTTGGAGGCCACCAAGAGAGACTTGGTCTTTGTAATTTTTGTCCTGTTCTGTTCCCCCGGATTCTTCCCTTTTTCATTGTAGCAAAATATACATAACATGAAATTCATCGTTTCAAAGTATACAGTTCAATGGTATTTAGTATATCTGCAGTGTTGTGCAAGCATTTCTACTGTGTAGTTTTAGAACTTCATCATCTTCAAAGGAAGAATCATATCTATTAAGCACGGATTCTTTTCTTTTTAAAGTCAAGGGAGAAAGCAGCTGTACAGGCTGGGATAAAAACATTTAGCTGTGAAACAGAAAGCTTCCTGCTAAAAAATAATCAAGAGCATCTCCAAGTTTCCCAGTCATTCAATTTCTCCCTTCTGCTGAAATGTACCAGCTCCCAATCAAAGACCATAGGCACAGACTGACAGAGAGCTGGAGTTTCATAAACCAAATTGGTTAAACATCCATTCTTGTCGTGAACTAAGGGAATTACCATCGAAAATACGATATAAGACTCCATTGGGATAACATACTTTGGTCATTAGGACTTTACTACCCACACATATAAAAACCAACAAAACTTGATGTGTGCGAGTGGGATGGGGAAGAGTCGCTTGTAGTTGTTACTTAAAAGGAGGAAAAAGAAGTTTGTGATAAAATGTTAACACATGGTTTAGTGTTTCTAGACAAAAAGAAATCAAGAAAGTACCTAAAATATTGAAGAAATATTGCCCAGGAGGATACAAGAGGGACAAAACAGAGCAGTGGGAATGAGGAGAGAATTGCATAAGGAAAGCAGAGGCATGATAGGTTAAGTCTTCTAAAAAGTTTAACGCAATGAAAGCGACAACGGAATCTACTGGAAGGTTTCCTCAATGGAGCAGAGCAACCCTGCCTCCAATAGAAAGAGAAAAAGCAACTGATAATTGATTTTCTTCCCCAACATGCCATGCTCCATTCACAGTAACCATGCAGGGTATTGTCTGCAGAAACCCACCAGATGGTCTGAGTGGAGAGGGAGAATTCGCAAGATGATACAAGGGAATACAAATCAGTCACTTTTATTGCAGCGTTGCTTGGAGTTTGATGGGAATGGCAGACGGCAAGAGTTTTTTAGTATGCATTTGATATCTTTCTTTGGGGAACCAATTTACTTTGATATTTTACCTCAAACATCAAAATGATACACAGTACCAGAGGCTCTCAGCGGGCTTTCTTAGCATGTCCCCAGAATGGGGACAGATTCAATCTCCCAGCCTCTCAGGTTACAACTCATTAACGGGAGAACAAGGTGACTAACAATGTGAGACAGTGGGCCAAACATTTACAAAGAACATTCAAGCACTCTTCACACACCTCTTGGAAAATCTCAGTAGGCAGGATAGAGAACAATTTTGGCTTTAATGGCTTCGATACAGTTTTTTAGTAGGTAAAATAATTTTGATTATTCATTTTTAGAATACCAGCAAGGAGTTTATTTATATCTTCCCAGAAAGGATCATGTTATAGGAATTGAGGTAGTCTTCAACCTAGGAAAATGCATGGACTCCAACGCTCCTTTTTAAGCTGGTGGCTTAGCATTTGTAATACATTTTCTTTTAGAGACAATTTACAGAATGAGTAGCCAGGTCAACCTCCAAACCCAGAATGTAATATTAAACTCAGTCTTAGATCGTGAAATAAAGGGTCATGAGTCTCTTATTTTTCACCCCCTTTCCAGGGCAAACGGTCAGTTTAAGGTAAATGTTTAAGACAAGGAAGGCTGGTCTTTGATTTGGGACGCATACCAGTGTCCTAGAAGCCACATAAAGCTCAATGCCCCCAGGCTGCTTTAAATGCGCCCCCTGCCCACTACCGTGGGATTCCAAGCAGGCCTGATCTGCCTCTTAAAATGCTGCCGGATCCAAAATTATCTATTTTATTTGCCTGTTATAAAATTGTCATGCTTTTCTTTCAGATAATTCATATTATACTCCAGTGTCAAGAAGGAAACAACTTGCTTTAAATCCTTCTTAATGCATGGATGGCTCATAATCCCTCTTTGTTGGCACCGATGTTTAAATTATTTAAAGAGACTTCTTGCCAATCCAGATATCGATAATCGACAGACTTTGTGTTAATAACATGAGGTGAGAATATTCAACCAGTGTAGGCAATTTTTTTTCTGAACAGGAGGCCTCTGAACAGGTTAGTGATTCCTGAAAGGTTAGCTCTCTCAAGAGATGTTGTCCCTAAAATGTTTCTGATTGTTTCTTTTTTGTTACTTTTTATCACCACTCCCAGCCCCCCACAAGTTTGTATGGTGACCTAGTGGTACCCGAGGCAGGATTGGTGATAAACATCAGCATTGAGGACTCTCCTAGAGACCAGGCAGGAACAGAAATAGCAGCCCTGATTTGTAAGGTGGGTGTTTTAGAGTGGAAAAATTAACTGGTTACCCTCTCATGATCAAATTCACTAGTTTTCAAAATGAATTTAACGATTCGTGAGAGCAAGATGTTCACTCTTCTGTCTGATTAAATCCCAATGAATCGTCAGCAGTGCAGAAACAGTATACACAGCATTTGACAATAACAAACTATAGGATGGCAGAATAATTTAATGTGCATTTTGTATAAATCAAGCGTTGTGTTTCCTCCATTGGGGTTACTTTTGCTGAAATGCACTGGGGAAAGTCATGAATAGGCAACAAAAATATTAGCACTTAAAAATCAGATTGCAAGGGCAACACAAATTTCATTGGTGTTGTGTGTTACTGAGCAAACAACTAGAAAGTTTATCAAGAAAAAAATGTGAAATCGATTAAAATTGAGATATAGAAAAAAAACGACTGAAATTCATTTACTTAGTGTCCTAACCCTTGCCAAGTCTTTAAAACTGTGGTTTCAAATAGAAAGCATAGATGAAGAGTAAGATTAAACAAGCAGGTATAAATTTACCTCTCTGAGAAGCACCAATCAGACAATAAACAGGCCAGAGAAATGTATGATATCCCAGAAAGTTAACAGTAGTGATAATATTCTCTCCAGGAACCAATGGATTTTTTCACTGTGAGCTCACTGATTGCTTAAGCATGGCCAGTTTTGGAGAGAGTCTCATCCTAAATAGCTGTCCTCTGAGATAATTCTATTACCTACTAGGCATATCCTTTCCCTTCTCAATGATGCATTTCTGGAGATTCTGAGCCTAGAAAAATAATCCTGGTAATAATGGACAAAATATACCATGTATTAATTATATGCTGAGTTTGATTGCAATTGTTCTACACCCATTATCTCATTTAATTCTCACAACTCTGTGAAATAAACATTGTAATATTTTCATTTTATAGATGAGAAAAATGAGACTTGTGAGATTGTGTCTGCCTGAAGTCGCATAGCTGGTGGAACTGCGATAGAAACCCTGATCTGTCAGAGAAAATCCATGCTCTAAAAGTCATGATCTTAAAAGTGGATTCATGCATGGGGTGCCTGGCTGGCTCAGTTGGAGGAGCATGTGACTCTTGATCTCAGGGTCATGAGTTTGAGCCCCACATTGCGTGCAGAGATTACTAAAAAAATAAACTTTAAAAAAAGGTGGATATATGCACACTAGCAAAAGTTCAAGAAGATCACTTGGGTTCTGGAAGTTAATAATAAATTATATATTTAAGTAAAAGCAAAAAAGCTAATGGGTACCGATATTTAGTGTTTATAGATTGACACAGGCACCCTCACTAGACTTACATATCAGATGGTCAAATACCATGGAGTACATGACTTGTTTCAGGGTAGCATGGGCATTTCACTACGCGGAGAAGTGGTAGTGCCCTGTCACTTTTGGCATATTGCCACAAGTTCCAATTTCTGTGTGTTTATTTTGTGGGTTACATTATGCAGTTTCCAATGGGCCAGTTGTTTGTTTGTTTAAGCATACTTTGTTTATAGGTGATACTAAAACGTAAACACAAACCAACACGAAAAGATGGGGCTGACCGTTCTAGTCTCTGATGTTTTTCTTGTTAACTAATTGTA
Organism: Canis aureus; assembly: GCF_053574225.1. Classification (NCBI taxonomy): domain Eukaryota; kingdom Metazoa; phylum Chordata; class Mammalia; order Carnivora; family Canidae; genus Canis; species Canis aureus. Next base: position 34,958,538 of record NC_135649.1, on the reverse strand, counting down.
AACAGAGTAAAGATGATAGTACAAACAGATCTGATTGGAAGGTGGCCAAGATGTATTTTAAAATTTTTCTGGAATCTGGGATCCCTGGGTGGCGCAGCGGTTTGGCGCCTGCCTTTGGCCCAGGGCGCGATCCTGGAGACCCGGGATCAAATCCCATGTCGGGCTCCCGGTGCATGGAGCCTGCTTCTCCCTCTGCCTGTGTCTCTGCCTCTCTCTCTCTCTCTGTAACTATCATAAATAAATAAAAAAATTAAAAAAAAATTTTTCTGGAATCTATGTGAAATGCAGATGTACATCCACTATTATTAACGATGAATGAATCTCACTCTAGATGTATATTGTGTCTTCAGCTATGAGCTATTGATAGTATGGAGCTATATTGATTAGCGAAGCATTAAAAGCTAACCACTTTGAACATGAACATAAATCCCTACAAATACTTCAGCAACATTTAAAATCATTAAGTCTCTATGCGGTATTTGGTAACAGTTTTCTAAAGTCAGTCATAACTATTTATAAGCCTCTTTTGAAGTTTCTTACTATACTTGCTTATGCCTACAAATTGTAAATATCAATACGTATATTAAGAGCACTGTTTAAGAACCGTGTTAGGATTGTAGGGATGCTTGGCTGGCTCAGTCGGTAGAGCAAGTGATTCGTGAAAGCAGGGTCATGAGTTCAAGCCCCACCTCAGGGGTAGAGATGACTTAAAGTCATAAACTGATCTAGGAGTGTAGTCGAAAATGTTTAGGGACACCTGGGTGGCTCAGCGGTTGAGCGTCTGCCTTTGGCTCAGGACGTGATCCCGGAGTCCTGAGATTGAGTTCCACATCAAGCTCCCTGCGTGGAGCCTGCTTCTCCCTCTGCCTGTGTCTCTGCTTCTGTCTCTCTGTGTCTCTCATGAATAAATAAATAAAATCTTAAAAAAAAAAAGAGAAAATGTTTAGAGATCAGTCTTCTAAATCACTAGTACTATGTTGTTCCTCTAGGAAAGATGAGGCTTAAAGCTGTTCAGTGAAAGGACATTTAAATAGTAAGAGAATAAAAATGTGGTTTCAGGAACATAAATTCTCAATGGCTTACTTAAAGCTTTCCAACTTTTAGCGTCTTCTTCAGTTTGTTTCATTGTCCTTATTCTACATAATCTTCAACAGTTTTAATACAGCCTTATGTGTCAGAACTACTTGGATCTGTAGTTTCATTTTCCAATTTTCTTGACTCTGTGCCTTCTGGTACATTATGTTACATACAGGTGAACTTGTCTACTATATAGCATGTTTGTAAAATCAGGTATTTTACCTTATTGTCCTCGCTCATTTATTTTTTTGGAGGTTGATTCTCTGGATTTCCAACTCTCTGAAGCACTTCTATTCAGCTAGTTTTCTTGAGTGACTGTGAAGTAAATTAGATATAATTTATACATTAATACTTTCATGTTAATATATAAAATATATTTGGAAACATTATAATCTGGGTCATGTATATTAATTTCTCTCTCTCTCCCATGACAAAATTGCCTAAACTCTTGAACAAATTTCACCTAATAAAGTTGGTGCTGTCATATGCCTGGGGGCAGCCCCTTGAACTGTGGCGACGACACTACTTGTCAGAACTGAGGTACAATCAGCAAGTGGTAACATGGGAAAAATGCACAGATGGGTATCAAGAACACTGAGAGTAGATAAATCCACTAGGCTAGGGCATATGAGGGAAAGAAGTGCAGGCCCAGAGAGAACTGGCATCAAGGAATTCCAGAGATAAACATCAGGCAGATATATTGCCGGGTAAGAACTCAGTCTCAGAACAGACTGGTCGAAGGCAATAATGATTCAAGGTTAGAACTCTAGTATCTGGGGGGTAAAAACACTAAAAAAGATATAGAAATTTATGATGCAAGGACTCTTGAAAATTGAAACCGTGACCCAAATTCAAGAACTGGACCATAAAGGGAGATCTTGATGTCATATAGTAAGGCAAAAACTGAATTTACTAGAAGCAGGGTACACTTTTAAAATATTGGTAGTGCTCAAGCTGGTTTGATGCTTTGCTGCCAAGATATATATCTAAGGTCATATGTTCCTTTTGCTTCAGAGTCAGCGAGTGGGTTGGGGTAAATTGACCCTACTGTGGGGCCCATGGGAAGTAAGCTCAGGAAACCATGGTAGGGATTTGCTAATCTGAGCAAGTGTCGTGCTAATTGGTGCTATGAAGTACTGGCACATTTTGTGGTTTCCTTAATTTCTATCTCCAGATTGAATTTCAACTGGCTATGTCCCAGGGTAAGAGGTTATTGTAACTACTTTTAAATAACGTCAGTCTGTATGATGAAATACAGATCTGTCACTGAAATTGTGCGCACTGATGCACAGGCTGTATTAGTCAGGTTTTTTTTTTTTAGAGAAACAGAACATATATACATATACATATACACACACATATATATATGTACATATATATGTAGGGGATATATATGTATACATGCATATACATGTACATGCATACATATATGTATATATACATGTATATATACATATGTAGGAGATTATAGTAGGAGGTTATACATATGTATATATAATTATATGTATATAATCTACTGGTTCCTTTAAGCAACACACATACATTACATATATAATATATGGAGATTATATATATATATATTATGAGATTATATATATATGTAATATATATATAATCATAATCTCCTATTGGTTCCTATACACACATGCACACATGCACTGGCTTCATACAACCATGGAGGTTGGCAAATCCAAATCTGCAGGATAGGCTGGCAAGCTATAGACTCAAGAAAGAGTTGATGGTGCAGCTTAAGTCCAAAGGCAGTCTGGGGCAAAATTCTCTCTTTCTCAGAGGATGGCAGTCCTTTTGCTCTTAAGACCTTCAACTGATCGATTTGATGAGGCTCACTTACCCACTCACACTATGGAACATAATCTGCTTTACCCAAAGTCCATTTATTTAAATATTAATCTCATCTAAAAATACCTCCACAGCAACATCTAGACTTGTTTGGCCAAATATGTAGGTACCATGGCCCACCCAAGTTGGCATATATAATTAATCATCATCCAGGAGTTCATATATAAATTCACTTCAACAAAATTAATATTAATTGTTTACTCTTTCTTAGGCACTAGACTGGGTGCTATGAGTCAATTAGAAATGGTTGGTACTGGTAGTGTCAATATCAGCTATGGAAATATTGTAATATTCTGGGCACAGTTGGGGACTTGAAATAAGGCAGCAAAAGGAATAAGAATGGAGAGAAATGGACAGATAGAAGATATTCTATCTCCTCAGCAAGACTTGGGGAATAATTAGATTTGGAAGAGGGCGAGGAAGAAGGTGGATGGACATTTGGGTGGATGGATATGTAATTTATTAGAAGAAGGAGTAACTTATGGGAAGATGAATTTACTTTGGAATCTGAGATGCCCTGGAACAACTAGGTGAAGTTATTCAGTGGGCAGTGGATATATGTTTATGTGGATCCAGAGGTCTGGATACAGATACAGACTTAACTAGTTGGCCAGGTCAAAAAAATGAAGAATCATCTTTGAGCACCTACCCTCCATCCAAACAAACAAACAAACAAACAATCCTGTGAGCTCAAAGTTTGAAATCTAGTCTCAGTCTCCTCATTTTTCCCTACTTCCTTGCTAATAACCTAGTGAAAATCATCACTGTTTCTTGCCTGGATTAGAGCAACAGTTTCCTAACTGGCCTTTCTACTTCTAGACGTAAATTCCCATCATGGCCTATTATGAATTAGTCATTATGACTCTTAAAGCATAAACCATATTGATGAAACTGGAGGCTATTATGCATTGTGAAATAAGCCATATACAGGAATAAAGAGCAAAACTACATGATCTCACTTACATGTGAAATCTTAAAAGTTGAATGCATAGAAGCAGAGAGTAGAATGGTTTGCCAAAGGTGGAGAGGTGAGGGATAGGTGAGGAGATGCTGGTCAAAGAGTAGAATGTTGTAGTTACATAAAATAAATAAGTCTAGAGATCTGATGTACAGCATGATAGCTATAGTTGGTAATACTGTATCAAATACTAGCAATTTACTGGGAGTAGGTTTCAGGTGCTTTCTCCACACACAAAAAATGGTAACTATGTGAGTAAGTGATATGTTTATTAGCTTGATTGTAGTGATCATTTCACTCTGTACATACTTGTCAAATCATGTTTTATACCTTAAATATATACAATTTATATATTTGTTTGAAATGTGTAATGGGGCACCTGGGTGCTTAGTCAGTTAACCGTCTAACTCTTGATTTCGGCTCAGGTCATGATCTCAGGGTCATGGGATCAAGCACTGCATTAGGTTCTATGCAGGGACTCTGCTCTAGATACTCTCTCCCTCTTGTCCTTCTGCCCCTCCCCCCACTCAAGTGCTCATGCTCTCTCTCAAATTAATAAATAATAAATCTTAAAAATGTGTAAAAGATTATAAGCCATATCCTGCCATGCCCCTGATGAAAATTATAAAATGGTTCCTCATTTCAATCAGAGCCAAAGACCATGTCCTAATGATGGCCCACAAGATTCTAGATAAACTCCCCACTCCACTGTCTTACCTAATACTATCATATCCTCTCATTCACTCTTCTCCCACCATACTTGTCTTGTTCTGCAAACGTGCCAGGCATGTGCTTGCCTCAGGACCTTTGCACTATCTGTTCTCTCTGCCAGGAATATATATCCTGTATCCTCCAGATATCTACATGGCTCACTTTGTCATTTCATTCAAGTCCCAGCCCAAAGTTATGATCCTGTTGAAGCCTTTAGTGACACCCTTATGTAAAATAGTACCTTGATCCCTTAACTTGCTTTATCCTTTTATAGCACTTATTACCAATCAATACATTCATTTGTACCTTCGCTAACTGGAATACAAACTGAATGCAAGTCTATTTTGTTTACATATCTATTTACAGCATCAGATTTATTGTATATGGATACTAAACATAGTCACAAGAGTGGATAGATCACCCATGAACTCTTATACTGTGATAAGAGGTCCCAATATGAAGCATTGAAAGAAATCAACATTTACGAGATGAATAGAGAAAAAACTCCCACTGAAATTGAAAAGTGACCACACATGTAGAGAAGAGATGCCCAGGTCACCAAAACAGAGGAAGGAGAGAATTTCAAAAAGGAAGGTAAACAAATGAAAAAGTAAGATATAATATTGTTTATATTTGCCATTTTTAAGAGTCCGTGATTCTTATTAAAGCTATATGAGTGACTGTGAAAGTAAGCTGACCAAAACTGCATTGGGACACAATATTTACAAATTGTTTAAAATTGTTTTATAAAGTAGAAATATAGGGGTATTCAGAGTTAAATGACAATTACAAGGTATTTGGCAGTGAATGCTTTAGATTTATTTTATATTACAGCTGGAGTCTTTTCAAAGAGTAGGCTAGATTCAAGAATATGTTTTAATCTCTATGAATAAATAGAACTGCTGGACTCTGAAATAACTAAGTACATTGAAAAGTTCCATACAATTTTTGATTAGCTATAATGAGAGATTTTTATTATCTGCTGGGATCCATAAACTATTGCCCTAATACCACATGTCATTTTGTGAGCAATCTCAGCTGGGACAGAAACAGAACACGCGTGTATGTGTGCATCTGAGGAGGCAGTAGAATTACTAGCTGGAAAGACTGATAGAGAGGGATGAGATTCATAGAGGTATAGAGAAGAGACAGTTCAGAGGACCTGAGCTAGGTCTCAAGGGGAAAAAGCAAGTGCAGGGATACTCCATACTGAGGCCGTGGAGGCCACTGAATCAAGAGGAGTTTTTCCAGAATGGTGGGGGGTGGTGGTGGTGAGTGGCAAACACTCAGGAAGGACAATACTTCCTCAAATATACTAGGAGAAGAGAAAAATAGCTTGGTAAATAGAAATAAGATTACATGATCAAGAGAGGACAATATAAACCCACACATGAGGCTGAAAGGGAAATCTGGAACAAGAACCAAGTATTAGAAAACACTGAATGAGGATTTACGTTAAGCTAGTCAAGCATAAGTAATAAGTGAGATGCTGTGCCGGTAATTTGTCTCATTTCATAGGTAGCTGTAGATGACTTGCATCTGGAGACTCCCTGGTCCTCTGGTAAAATATGCCATAAGCAAATATTTTTAAAATGGGAATGATATAAGAAACATTCTGCTGGGTACTGTGGAGTTTCAACAGAAAAGTTCTTCACTGGGGGCTATATTGTTATAATACTTGAGAAAGTAGCAAAGAGAAAGCTACAAATCCTAAGGATTTGGTCTTTGGGAGAGAAAGGGTTGAAAAACCCAAAACAAATAAAACAAAACAAAAGAGCACCTAATCTTAAGAGGGTAGCAACACAGAGGTAGCTACTATCAATCACAGTCTATATATCATGTATTCTTGAAATTTTAGGAGTTATAAATGGGTTACTGACCTCAATCGGTATGATCTTAGTGGGTTAACAATTATGGAAGTTTTGTTCCCTCTCATCATTCATCTCTACTACTTCTGATATCCCTTCCATATTAGGTAACAAATATCTTAAAGTTATCTTGACCATATGCCATAGTTTTCTGGTCCCCGGTCACTTTCGGTTATTAAAAAAAGTCATGTGGTTTATATATTTATTCATTAAGACCTAAGTGTTTTTAATTTTTTAAGGTTTTCTTTAAATTCCAGTTAGTTAATGTATGGTATTATGTTAGTTTCTGGTGTACAATATAGTGATTCATCACTTCCATACAACACCCAATTCTCATCACAAGTGCCCTCCTTAGTCCCCATCATCTATTTCTCCCATCTTCCTGCCCACTTCCCCTCTGGTAATCATCAATGTGTTCTCTAGAGTTAAGAGTCTCTTTCTTGGTTTGCAACTCTCTCTCTCTCTCTCTTTTTCCACTGTGATCGTTTGTTATTTGTCTTTCTCTAACTGACTTATTTTGGTTAGCATAATACTCTATAATTCCAACCACATCACTGCAAATGGTAAGATTTCATTCTAAAAAAGTCATATAATTTAAAAACTCCAACATTCAATCTCATTGGCTTCAAAGCTTTCCTCAGAGTGATACCAGGAGATACCTCTCCACCATTGATGGAAAACCTGACCTTTTCTTCTACCTTTTTAGAGAAAAACTCCTTTGGATTGAGGCATAGAAGGAAGAATAAGAGAGATAGTAGGCTGTACTAGCTTGCATTCCTACCAACAGCGTAAGAGAGTTCCCCTTTCCCTGCATCCTTGCCGACACCTATTGTTTCCTGACTTGTTAATTTTAGCCATTTTGACTGGTGTAAGGTGGTATCTCACTGTGGTTTCAATTTGTATTTCTCTGATGCCAAGGGATGTTGAGCATTTTTTCATGTGTCTGTTGGCCATTTGTATATCTTCTTTGGAGAAATGTCTGTTCATGTCTTCTGCGTAATTCTTGACTAGTGCAGCCACTTTGGAAAACAGTATAGAGGTTCCTTAAAGAAGTTAAAAATAGAGCTACCTTAAGACCCAGCAATCCCACTACTAGGTATTTACCCAAAGGATACAAATGTTGTGATCTGAGGGGACATCTGCACCCCAATATTTATAGCAGCAATGTCCACAAATAGCCAAACTATGGAAAGAGCTCAGATGTCCAACAGATGAATGGATGAAGATGTGGTATACACACACACACACTCACACACACACACACACACACACACACACACACACCATGGAATATTACTCAGCCATCAAAAAGGATGAAATCTTACCACTTACATTGACGTGGATGGAACTGGAGGGTATTATGTTGAGCAAAATAAGTCAATCAGAGAAATGCATTTATATGGTTTCACTCACATGCAATTTAAGAAACAAAATAGAGGGTCATAGAGGAAGGGAGGGAAAGGTAAAATAAGAAGAAATCAGAGAGGGGGACAAACCATAAGAGACTCTTAACTCTAGGAAACAAACTGAAGGTTGCTGGAGTGGAGGTGGGCAGGAGGATGGGGTAACTGGGTGATGGGTATTAAGGAGGGCAAATGATATAATATAATGAACACTGGGTGTTATATGCAACTGATGAATTACTGAACTCTACATCTGAAACTAATGATACACTCAATATTAACTAATTGAATTTAAATAAAATAAGTCAACAAAAAATAAAAAAATAAAGTGAATCTCTGAATTAAGGAGAGAGAGGGAGAGAGAGAGAGAGAAAGAAGGAATCCTCTTACATGGTTAGTCTTCTGTCTATTGCTGGTGACTTTGGCTAATGGGTCCTCATTGACAGCGTAAAAGTCAGGATTCAGTAAGCTCTGTTACAGTAATAAACAACTCCAAAATCTCAGTGGCTTACAAAAAGAACTTTCAAAAATTAATCTTAAAAGTCTTCTGGGATCTAGGTGACTCTTCAGTTCATATTTTCCCATGTGTTGGCTTAGCATTCCAGGGTGTTTATATCAATGTGGCCTCTCCATGAATATTTTTACAACCACTGCAGTGAGGGAAAAATAAGCTGGAGCACCAAGCATTGGAAATGAAACACTTCCATATAGAGGTGATACGTGCTACTTCTGCCACATTTCATTGGTCAGATCATACTATATGTCCACATCACATTGCTTCAATGGGAAACTGTTCCATGTGTTCAGAGGTAGAAAGAATTTGGGTAATGAAGAATGATGGTAAAAAAAAAAAAAAAAGGAATGATGGTAATGCCTACCACTGATGTCTTGTTTGGTTTTGGGGGGTAGGGGGCACCATACAGTGTAATCTTCACTGAGCTTCCTGATATTGGCTGACAGTATGTTAGAATCATACCCTAACCCCTTCTCTGGGTAAAATGTTTTGTCGATTTTTGTCTGCCTATATAGCCCTACTGCATCTGTCTCTCTTGTACTGTATACTCCTTCATGTGGACTTAAGGATATTGCCAGGTTCTTTTCTGCACAGTCTAGTGCTGTGGAGTACTGGGGAGTGTCTTGTGTGAGGGCTTTCCTCCCTTTTACCAAGAACACCACACTACATTTCTTCTTTGATCTGCTTCCACTGGCTGTACCAGGAAACTCTGCCTTTACAGCAGAGAAGGAAGCAATGGTAGCTATGTCTACAGATACCCCACAAGCTCTGGGAGGCACACATCAAGCTTTCCCCAAAGCTCCCTCACTCCCCACTACTATACTCCCAGAGTGCCACAGGCAGGTCTTAACAGGCATCATGCCAACAGTGAGATATTTATCTCCTAATCCTACAGAGGAAAGACGGAGAGGAGCCGCTATAACTTGCCATTAGAGTGCCTACTACATGCTGGCTTGCCTGCCTTCACATTAGCCTTCTGCTTTTATAGACTTTGGGAGTGGCCTGCAGAGATACTTGAGGCTAACAGAGTCAGTTCAGCAGCTTCTTTATAATAACCAAAAGGGAGATGTCTGGCTCCAATTATTAATTAGGCCTTGGAGGCCTCTCTAAAATGTAAAGTTTAAACATTCTTTGTTCTTGGCTTTGGGCTGCAGGTACCAATTCCAAGGCAAAAGCAAAGTCATCCTCAGTATCCTTTCCTATCAGGGGTCTTTGTTTATTTTTCTTCCGCTTGCATAACTTAAAAGAAATTTGAAAAGGGAGCTATTCCTTCGCACATTTTTTAGTTGATATGTAAAATCTCCCCATGTTTGAAAAGTTGTAAAGGGTTCCATGTCCTGCACATTGTAAACGCTGACTTGAAAACTTCACAGGACCAATTCCCAGCCTACACAAATATGATCGTGCACTCCCTCTGCCCATCACCCATATTCAACAAACTTTAAGATACTGCCACACTTGCTTTATCTATCCCTTTTTTGTTATCACTTTTTTTGCTGAAGTCTTTCAAAGAAATCGGATGGCCCATGTCATTACATACTCCATCTTCAGCTTGCTTTTCTGAAAGTATGAACTTTTTGTGAGAAAACCACAATGTCATTCTTGTAACTAACAAAACTAAAAACAATTCTGTGAAATCTGTTCCAGTTCCCTACCGCCTATGTGTGATAGTCAGCCTCCAAGATGACCCCAGATGATCCCCACCCTCTGGTCTTCAAACTCTTGTATGGTATCCTCTTATGTTGCACCAAAGTTAGTCTGTGCGACTAATAGCATACAGCAGAACTGATGATATATAACTTCCAATATGAGGTTAAAAAAAGGCTGGCTTCTATTTTATGTATTCTCTCACATACCTGCTCTGTCTGTCTTGGGTCACGTATACTGGGGAAAACAAGCTGCCATGCTGTGATCTAGCCTTGTGTAGAGGCCTGCATAGTAACGGACTAAAGCCTCTGGCTAACTACCGGAAGGGAGCAGGAACCTGCCAACAACCATGTGAGTTAGTTTGGAAGTGGATTTTCCAGTCCCAGCCAAGATCTGAATTGACTGCAGCCCTGGCCAACAGCTTGACTTCAACCTCACGAGAGACCTTGAGGCAGAAATTTAGCTAAGCTGCTCCAAGATTCCAGCCTCTTAGGATGTGTGTAATACAATTGTTGGCTGTTTTAAGTTGCTAATTTTTAGGGTAATTTTTAAATAGCGGTAGAAAAAACCAAATTACTGTATAACACTACCCCAAAACTTAGCAGCTTAAAAAAACAAGGCCTTATTTAAGACCTTTATTATTCTGTGGAGTGACTAGGCTGTTCTGCTGATCTTGCTGAATGAGGTTCACTCAAGTGGCTGCATTCAGCAGACGAGTTGTCAGGGAGCTTAACTCATTTGGAACATCTGGGATGACTGGACCTTTCTCTTCAGTCTTTAACCCTGGTCTTTTTCAAGGGCATGTCAGTTTCAGGGAAGCATTTTAAGTGGTCAGAGGCAACATTTTCAAGGACCTTTCTTCAGCTTCAGGCTCTATAATTCATACAATGTCATATTTATTATATTCCATTGGTCAAAATAACTCAAGGGAAGATCAAATTCAAAACACTGGGGAAAAACACACCACGTCTTGACAGCAGGAGCAGTAATGTAATGTGGCAATAGTTTTCAATCTACCCCAGTTCTCTTCTAGGCACAATTACTTACATTCTCACCTTGTATAACATAGCTTATCTTTTCCTCTCAAATTTGAATCTCATTAAGACATTTGGCTCAGGCTCAAATTCTTAGTCTCATTATCTAAGTCTGATCCAAATGTAAATTAGGCTCATACATGTAGTTCATCCAATATATTTCTAGAAGTGCAGTTCTTGACCCTAAGACCTGTCAGATAAAAAGTCATGTTATTTGCCTTCCTCAGATATATCCAAAGGTAAGATAATGCCAGGATACCTACAATAAGCACTTCCGTTTTTAAAAAAGGAGGTCCAAAGGTAAACAAGATAGACAAATCTTTAGTTATTCTTACCAAGAAAAAAAGAGAGAAGACTCAAATAAATAAAATTATAAATGAAAGAGGAGAGATTACATCTAAGATTATGCAAATACAAAAAGATCATGAAACAAGTATGAACCATTATACATCAACAAACTGGGTACTCTAGAAGAAATGGATAAATTTCTAGAAACATATATTTGACTAAGATTGAATCATGAAGAAATAGAAAATTAGAACAGATCGATTACTAGTAAAAGGATTGAATCAATAATTCAAAATTCCTGGCAAAGAAAATCCTAGGACTAGATAGCTTCACTGGTGAATTCTACCAAACACTTAAAGAAGAATTAATGCCAATTCTTCTTCAATCCTTCCAAAAAATCAAAGAGGAAGGAACACTCCCAAACTCAGTTTACAAGCCCAACAGTAACCTGATACTAAAGCCAGAAAAGGACACTAAAGAAAAGAAAATTGCAGTCAATATCCCTGATAAACACAGATGCAAAAATCCTCAACAAAATGTTAGCAAATCCAATTGAACAGTACATTAAAAGGATCATACACCATGAATAAGTGGGATTTATTCCAGCGATGCAAAAGCGGTCAACATATGCTAATCAATCAACACGATACATCATATTAAGAAGATAAAGGATAAAAATCATATGACCATCTCAATAGATGCAGAAACAAACATTTGAAAAAATCTAACATTCATTCATGATAAAAAAAATTCAACGAACTGGGTATAGAGGAAATAAATTTGGTATAGAGGGAATGTACCTCAACATAAGAAAGGCCATATATGACAAGCCCATAGCAAATATCATACTCAATGGTGAAAATGTTTCTTCTAAGATCAGGAGAAAAAAACAAGGATGCCCATTCTTGGCCCTTTTATTCAACATAGTACTAGAAGTCCTAGCCCAGAGCAATTAGTCGAGAGAGAGAGAGAGAGAGAGAGAGAGAGAGAGAGAGAGAAAGAGAGAGAGAGATCATTCAAACCAAAAAGGAAGAAAGAAAATTGTTTCTATTTGCAGATTACATGATATTATATATATAAAACCTTAAAAGACTCCACCAAAAAACTGTTGGAGCTAATTAACAAATTCATTTGTTTCCTGTACCTTACTGTACATAGCTAGGAGAAGCCAACTGTCATGCTCAACATTCTGCTGAGGCATGTCTTTAGCCCAAGTTGTAAGTTCATTTATGTGTATTTTCTATTCTCCAAGATTGTTCAGGTGACATTTTGCTAATTGTTTCGCTATTATACAATGTAGATTCTCTTTTTCCTAGACTCAAATAACACTTCTCTGTTGCTTTTCCAGTTTTAACTAGCTGTCTGACATTTCTCAAAACTTTGCTAACAGACTCTCCATTGTTTTCGTAGCCTCTGCCTGCTTCCTGGTCCCATAGACAGTATTGCACCTTTTAGTGCTTTGTTACAACATCACAATGCTTCTGCAAACCAATATTATAAATGTTACCTATTACAAAGTAATAGATCACCCCAAAGTTTAGTGGCTCAAAACAATAACATTTTATGGGACCTCCACCATATTTAAAACTAAGAACATTTCCATCACCCCAAAGATACCCTTGTTCCCCTTTCCAGTCAATCTCCATCTTTGACATCAAATAACCACTTGGAGATCTTCAGTCTATCTCCATAGAAGGGATATGTTTTTCCTCAAGTTTCATGTAAATAGAATCATGTACTATATACTCTTTTGTGTCTGTAATCTTTTTCATAGCCATATTTTGAAGTTCATCCAATAGTTTATGTTCAAGGAACTCTATGAACACAAAGCAAGAGAAATACTAATGAAACTACATCTAGGTGCTGTAAAGCCAATGAAAATAATAGAGAGACAGCAAATATTAAATGCATTCAAAAGAAAATAAAGGCATTGCCTCCAGAGAAACAATAGATGATAGTTGAATTCTCAAAAAAATAATGGAATTTTGAAATTATGAAAAGTATATTCTCTGATCATGGTGCTATTGAGCCGGGTCTATTAAAAATCAAACAGATAACTAGGAAATATTTATACATTTAGAATTAAGAAATACAATTCTAAACAAAGGCTAAAAATAATTATAAGTTAAAAATATTTTGATTAAAATGAGAAGTAAATGTCAACATATCAAAATTTTTAAGATGCAGCCACATCTATCTTTACATGGAAATTAAGAGGAGTGACACCGATGGAAAATATGGAATAAAGACTGCTAGATATCCACTCCTTCATAAAAGTAACAAGAACACTGGCAAAAATTGTCAAAATAAACTTTTTCAGAACTCTGGCAATTAACCAAAGGCAACAATCATGAGAGGGGCTGAATCAAGAAAAATGGCCCACAGGGTGCCTGAGTGGCTCAGTCTGTAAAGCACTGGACTCTTGGTTTGGGTTTAGGTCTTGATCTCAGGGTCATGGGATCAAGCCCTGTTCTGGGCTCCACACTCAGCATGGACTCTGCTGGAGATTTGCTCTCTCATTCATGCACACACACACTCTCTCTCTCAAATAAATAATTATATAAATAAAATCTTTAAGAAAAAACAAAAATGGCCTACAGTCATGGTGAAAATCAGCATCCTACCAGTTCCTGGGGTGTCAGAGCAGAGATTAAACTTTTGTAACTGATTAACAAAATAAAACATCTAAAAGCAAACAGAAAAATTTATTAGAATTTAAGGGATAAACTGACAGAACTACATTAGTATGGTGTATTTTTCATAAGTTCTAGTCACTGAAAGATTTAGTAGATTAAATATGCCCAAGGTTATAAAATTTGAATTATACAATAAGTATAACATAACAGATGTTGAAATTTTTATACCAAATTTATAACCAAGTAGGAAATAATGAGAATGAAAGATTCTGAGGCACCTGAGTGGCTCAGTCAGTTGAGAATCTGCCTTCACCTCAGATCTTTCCCAGAATCAAACCCTGCATCAGGCTCCTTGCTCAGTGGGGAGTCTGCTTTTCCCTCTGTCCCTCACCCTGCTCAAGCTCTCTCTCTCATAAACAAAATCTTTAAGAAAAGAGAGAATGAAAGATTCTCTTTATGATAACAAGACTATCTAACCCGTAGAAATAAAAGTGAACTGTATGAAACTTACACAAAGAACACCATAACACTTTACTGAGGGACATAAAGGAAGAATCAACTAAACAGAGAGATGTAAAATTACTCGGGGTTAGAAATATTAGTTGTCAATTTTCCTCATATAAATTCATGATTTAATGGAAGTTCAATTAAAATACCTTTTTTTTTGGAAATAGGAAAATGAAGCTCATTTGAGAATATATGCAGTAGAGATGGATATATTTAGAAAGAACTAATAGGAAAGATTGTATAGATTTTAATATATATTATAAAGCTACTTATTTTGGAATTGGTGTCAAAATAGGTGGATCAATCAGAGGAACATAATAGACATTTCACAAAAATACAAATGTCAAAATAGGTGGATCAATCAGAGAAACATAATAGACATTTCACAAAAATACAAACTGGTATGAATATTTAATATTAATTTCTTTATTTAGGAAGTATTTGCTGATTTCTTCCTGTTCACTCATCACTCTCTAGGTATTGGGGATATAGAGATTAAGAAGACAAAATGTCAGGGCACCTAGGTGGCTTGGCCAGTTGAGCAGCCGATTCTTGATTTTGGGTCAGGTAATGATTTCAGGGTCGTGAAATTGAGCCCTGCATTGGGCTCCACGCTCACTGTAAAGTCTGCTTGAGATTCTCTCTTTCCCTCTCCCCCTGCCCCTCCTACCACATGCATGTGTACAATAAATAAATAAAAAATAAATAAATAAATAAAATATTTTTAAAAAGATAAAAATATCTGCTGATGTGAAACATCTGATGCTAAATAAAACAGTAAACAAGTATATATTTAAATATATCATTTCAGGTAGAATTAAGTTGTATAAAGAAAAATAAAGCAGGCTAAAGGTACAGAGTGTGCTGGATGGAATGGCATTTTATTTCAGATGGAATGTTCAAGGAAAGACTTTATGAGTGGGTAACACTCAAGTGGAGATCTGACCTAAATAAAAGAGTGAGCAGTGCTCACTGTCTAGATAATAACAAACAGTAAGATCCTTAGGTGAGATTGAGCTTGGCATGTCCAAAGATTAGAGAGAATACTGGTGTGGTTAACAAGGGAAAAATGGTAAGAGATAAATCTGAGAGATAAAGTGACATTTGAAGCTGGTGAGTCCAGTTCAGATATTTCAAGGAGCTCAGTGAGGACACTTGGAAAATCACACCACACTGATTCCACAGGATAAATGTTTCTTTCAAATTATAGAAGAAAGGGCAGCCTGGGTGGCTCAGCGGTGCCGCCTTTGGCCCTCGGTGTAATCCTGGAGACCTGGGATCAAGTCCCGTGTCGGGCTTCCTGTGTGGAGCCTGCTTCTTCTTCTGCCTGTGTCTCTGTCTCTCTCTGTGTCTCTCATGAATGAATAAATAAAATATTTTAAAAAATAAAGATTTATTTAAAAATAAATTATAGAAGAAAATATAGGTAGATATTTAAATTATCATGGAATGGGTCTGGACTTTCTAAGAATTAAGGTTGTAATTCATAAAGGATAACTGATAGATCTGTCTAAATGAAATCTTACAACTTATGTAAGTGAAACGCTGCAAAGACAAACTGAAAGGCAAATAAACTAGAATGAATATTCACAAATATGAATTACAAATAATTCACATTGTTAGTAGAGGCATAAGTAAACTCCTACAATTCCTTAATAGACAAACACCCCAATCTAAAAAGGGCAAAGGACACAACTGATGACAACACAAGTAGATATCAAAATGTGAAAAAAAGTGTAATTTTTTTTTTTTTACTATAGACCAGTGTATACAGAGACACCATATACACTGGAAGTAATAGTTTAAATCAGCACCATCTTTTTGGAGAGAAGTTAGGCAGTATTTACCACAACTCAAAAAGACATATAGTACGTGATCAAACAATTAAGTTTCCAGAAATTTATTCTAAATAAATTATTGAAAATGCTTGCAAAGATTTTAGCTATAAATATGATGTTTATCATATTTACAGAAAAACAGGAATAATAATGTTCAACATTAAGAGATTGAACAAACTCTGACTCAGATTCACTTATGTATACATGTACATTCTAGGCAGGATTAAAGTTATATTGTGGAAGAATATGGAATGATTTAAAAAGACATTTATGATGTATTCACTGATACAAGGAACTTACAAATATGTATGTTAAAAACCAATATATATGTTCTCCTTTTCCTTTAGCTGTGACTTGCAAACTTTTTGGTGGTCACAAGGTCTTTGAGAGTCTATGAAAGCTATGGATCCTTTTTAAAGAAAATGTACATATGCATATACTTTAAAAAGTTTTGCAGCTCTTCCCTATCTGTTTTTAATCCACCTTTTTATCTTTATATCTTGCAAATTATTAACACTATCCTTGCTTTGAGCACCCTTCTCCACAACACATACACTGTCCAGTCAAACACAGTTTTTTAAGAACACATCATGCCACCATAACTGTGCAAAGCCATTATTCTATACAGTATACTGTATCCATCATTTTCTTAGCTACTTGGTTTTGAAGACCCAGATCATATGTCTTTGGTGAGGCCTTCCTTTATTTTATTCACTCAGTTCTCTATGCTTTGAATTCCTATAGCATATGTATACGTTCTTCTACTCTAAAGTGTATTAGATTGCATTATTTTAATTATCTCTGTGTCTCTCTCTTCACCTTCTTCTCTTTCAACTTGGAATTCCTAAATGCAAGTATCACATGTAGCTTATCTGATTTATTACTTAAAAATTTAGTAGAATGCATAAATAAATGAATGTATTACTTAATTGATTCATGCCAGTAATGAATGATAGTGCTTCATAAATCAATTTTCTACTTGTATCTGACAGTGGTTTCTGGGTTATTCAGATGTGCTAAAACATCTAGTATGAGTTTAACTCTTTCCCTTTTCTCAGTCTAGTTCTCATCCCCTCACATTGGACTTCTTTCACTTCAGAGGTGAAATCAGTCACCTCTGATATAAAGTGTCGTTATCATGTGGGAGCAAAGAAAAATAAGGATTTCCTGCATTTATACGGAAATTCTTTGGGGATTTCTTCCATGATATAGACTTATTATGATAAAATGGAAAAAAAAAACATTGCAAAGGTCAAAGACATAAAAAAGTGTTTGAAGACATGCAACCATATGATATAGGTTTGGAGCAATGTTAAGGGAGCATGGAACATAGCCCATTCAACCAAGAGCAACTTCACAATAATTCATATCTTTACTTGTATCCCCTGAGTCTTATTAAGGGGACACATGGTCTCTGGAAATGGATCTTAAAATTATCTTTGTTTCTTCCTGTCTTATAAATTTGTCTGATATCTTGGCGCTTCTTATATATATTTCCTCTCAACTCTCCCACTCTGTGCAAATTAGTTTCAGCCTTCAGCTCGAAATACCAGTTATAGTTTTCCTTTTATCTTCCTTTACTTTTTCTCTTTCCTTTTTTAAATTTAAATTCAATTTGCCAACATATAGTACATCATTAGTTTCAGATGTAGAGTTCAGTAATTCATCAGTTGCATATCATACCTAGGGCTCATCACGTCACTTGCCCTCCTTAATACCCATCACCCAATTATCCCATCCCCCTACCCGGGTCCCCTTCAGCAACCCTCAGTTTGTTTCCTAGAGTTAAGAGTCTCTCATGGTTTGTATCTTCCTTTACTTGTGATCCTCCATTGCTAAAGCCTAAAGGCCTATGTGGCAAGGCTGGACCCTCCTTTTAGGGTGCAGAGAAGGAAAGAGCCAAGAGGCATAGTCCTCTTTTGAAGAGGTATCAGGAGAGAAAGAGCTGTGTATAATAAAATAGGATGAATTTTTAACTTGCCATATTATGAAATTGTTGCATGATCTGAAGCAAAGTCACATAACCTCTCTGCTTTCATTCCGTATTTGTACTCATTCACAAGCATCCACGTAAATGTAAAATGAGAAAAAAGAAAACGCTTTACAAATGCTGTACAAATGCAAGTTGGTTTTATTATTATACAAAATGATCCAGGGTCAAAACCAGAAGTAGGGATTCCTGGGTGGCTCAGCGGTTTAGTGCCTGCCTTTGGCCCAGGGCGCGATCCTGGAGTCCCGGGATCGAGTCCCATGTCCGGCTCCTAGCATGGAGCCTGCTTCTCCCTCTGCCTGTGTCTCTGCTTCTCTCTGTCTCTCTGTCTATCATGAATAAATAAATAAATCTTTAAAAAAAACATGAACCTTTAAAAAAAAAACAAAACCAGAAGTATTTTTCAAACATTTTTATATAAAATAGTTTTGATCTTTAATGACCAGAAATATTAGTCATAGTGAATGTTTTTATATAATGCTGGTTCTGGGACCTTCTTTCCTGAAAATATTAAAAGTTAGAATTAAAATCATGAATCCTTTATTACTTGTACAATGTTTAGTTCTTATTTGACTTTTAGAAGTTTAAAGACTTTAAACAATCTTCTGTGATTAATTTTAAGACAGTATTTAAATTCTCTACAGAGCATAACTTAAAGCCTTTTTTATTCGTCTTCCATAGAATCTGTAACGAAGTAGAACTCTTTTCAACTCCTTTAGATTTTTCTGGGACTTGGTGCCATCATGAGAGTTAGGCATTTTATCATTCAAGATCCTGAAAATGACTTTGAGTTAGTCATCTGAGAGTGGAACATGAAACTTCAGAGAATACAAATTTGATTACATTTGAGACTAACTAAATAAAACTAAACAACATATGAGCCCCTGAAAAAAGGCCCAGAAAAAAAAAGCAGCAGAAATATAAGAAAGCTGTGAATCAGCAAAAATCTTACCTTTCTCTTTTTCACTCTTAAGAGTCAGGAGCACCAGCCTCATTAAAAGAGCCAACAGACAAAACCTTTTATAGAGTGGGATCTCCATCTGCTTGGAGAACAGAGGGACCTCTGGAGTTTTCAATATAGCGATATGTCTATGCTGTGTTCCACATTTCCCCTACAGGTTTTGGAAGAAAAAAAAAGAAAAAAAAAACAACCAAACCCTGTACTTCTGAATTACTTAACAGGGTTGTTTGGTTGAGGATTAACTCCTGAATTGCTGTGGAGACAGATGTCCCCATCAGCTTTCAAAAGATCTGTGCGTCTGAGAAGAGTTGTGTGTCTAAAGATGATTCATCCAGCTGGATCTCTTTGTGGTGATTTTCCGACAACTGTATGTAAGGGAGGAGGAGAGAGGGAGGGAGGAAGGGATGAGTAGATATTGGTCGAGCAGGGCGGGAAGGATTTTGGGGATTTTAGCAAGCCAAAGTTAACAACAGTGGAAACTAGAAATATGACTTTAGACCCCTGAAATGGAAGAAAATTCTGGCATGAAGAGAGACAGTTTTTTTCTGGTACACACAGAGGGGTATGAAGTAAGGAATGAGTTCTCAGAAGTGGCAACTACAGTATCCCGGTAAGAGCCAGAAGGAACTGGCAAGAAAGATACTGGCTTCTCTTCTTATTCACATCTGTGAGTTCTGTATTAATCTGCAAATTTGCCTTAAAATAGGATTGCTGTTTCTTTAGGCTTTCTAGGTAAAGGTGAAATCTGGTCTTGTAGTTTTTATTCTAAGACTAAGGCATTTCTAACTTCAGTGCTCTTCATATCTATAATTTAAATGTCTCATCGCTCTGGTTCTGGCTAAACCAGCAGAGGCAATGCCATCCATTTTCTAATTTATGAGAATGCTTAAAGATTTAATTGCATAAAGCATGATGATAAAAATCTGCTGTCTGAAGATATGATGCAGTAAAGTTTCAATGTAATTTGAATGGAATTAGGCGTGTGTCCCTGTTAGAGCTAATAGAACATGAGTATCAATAGTTCTCTGCAGGCTATTAGGAATGAACTTGAATATATCTCTACTTTTAGAATTTTGAAACCCACTGGCATTATTCTACTGAAAAATTAACTAAATTTCCTTGAAATCATTTGATTTTTTTAAAAAAGTCAAACTATTATGCTTATGTCCTTCAGTGGAAGGGAATAATTTTTTTGTAGAAATGGCAGAAGGGATATTGGGAAGGGGGAAGAGAAATCCAAGAAATGTGGGGAAAATTTTTGAAGGACACTTCTTTCTTCTAAATAAATGTACAGCTCATGGTCCAGAGATATCAGACACCAGGGTTCTGAGAGATTTTATAGATAATACTGTTGATTATCAAGAGTGGGAAAATATACTAAAAGATTTGAACAGGGAACTACCATTCCAATTGTTAATAAGGAGAAGAAAATGGATCCTTTACAGTCAGTGGATATGTGTTCAGAGTTGTGTATGAATTTAGAAGGGGCTTAGAAAGGGGTAGTTTGTAAGCTTTTATTAGAGAAAGCGGTGGTCCTTTGAATCCACCTTGAGGTCACCAAGAAAAGTTCTGTCAGACCATTTTTTTCCTTGTTAAGGGAGATTGGGGAAATTGTCTAGGCATAGACTACCCAGATCACAGTATTTAATTCTTTTTCTTTTTTTTTTTATTGGTGTTCAATTTACTAACATACAGAATAACACCCAGTGCCCGTCACCCATTCACTCCCACCCCCCGCCCTCCTCCCCTTCTACCACCCCTAGTTCGTTTCCCAGAGTTAGCAGTCTTTACGTTCTGTCTCCCTTTCTGATATTTCCCACACATTTCTTCTCCCTTCCCTTATTTTCCCTTTCACTATTATTTATATTCCCCAAATGAATGAGAACATATAATGTTTGTCCTTCTCCGACTGACTTACTTCACTCAGCATAATACCCTCCAGTTCCATCCACGTTGAAGCAAATGGTGGGTATTTGTTATTTCTAATAGCTGAGTATTTAATTCTTTTTCCCAATTATCATTCTGTGGCACATGACACAATTGATTGAGTATTTAATTCTTTTTCCCAATTATCCTTCTGTGGCACATGACACAATTGATTTCTTTCCCATTATTTTTTTTGAAATACTCTTTCTCCATAATTCTATAGAATGTTTTCTATCTCTGACTGCTCCTTGCAATCTTTCGTTTCATTTCCCCATGCCAATATAAACTATGTCCTAAATGTAGTAGTGTTCCTGAGCATTTGATCTTCTGTATGACTTCACTAATGTCTGTTGCATAAATTCCTACCAATTAGCTCATGATTCCTAAAGCTGTATCTGAGCCCCAAACTTCTGCACTTAGATTTGCACAGGGACCTCGAGCTCAACCCATTCAAAATAAATGGAATTCTTGTACCCTCCAGCTGCTCTCCTGCCTGAGTATCCTTGTCTCTGTGAACTTTTTTGCCTAGTTACCAAAGCCAGAAAACTGGGTATCATCCTTAACTAGTATCTTCACAGGCTGAATGAAACAAGACACATCTTTCCCAGAGATAACCATGAGATACTGCACTAGGATCACCCAAGACCCCACCCAAGAAAGCAACCCAGCTGTGTCAGTATGTATTGCAGGAAGTATGACTTAGCAGCACTACACAAAAATCTCTTCAGTGCTTTTGCCTGATTTTTAAATTCAATATGCATTAGTAGTTTGATGTGGCTGCTGGAGAAGGCAATACTTCCTTCAGCTACATCAAGAGAAGAAAATCTAGAGTGAGCAAATGATGTCTTCAATCCGCTCTCGATGCCACACTTGAATAACACCGTGGGGAGGCTGGAATTGCTATGGAAGAGAGCAGCCATGCTCACTTACTATGCAAGAAATGGCAAGAACATTCTACAGGCCATTAAAGATCAAATAACCTCCAATAGCCCTTTTAAATCTCTTTTTCTATACATGCATTACATTTTTTATTTCAAAATTTAAATAATGGCATTTAATGGAAATTAATTTACGTTTTACATTTTAAAAGTAAGCATTGTATTTTGATTTTACTCATAGGTGTATTTGTGGGGGACCAAGTTGCCATGGATAACAATGTGTGAGTTCGTTTGTTTCCCAATTTGGGGTCTCTATCTGCGCGGTGGAAAGGGAGACAATTGCATTTATGACCTTCCCTTCTTCACACAGTTCCCCTGAAAAGGAAGGTGGGTGGAGGAGGGGATCTAATCAATATAGATCACTTTCATGTTATGTCGTTTAAGGAGAGACTGCACAGTAAAGGGGAGGCACCAGGTTCGGAGACACCTGCTTTTTATCTCCTTTCTGAGTCTTACTTTCCTCCTCTGTAACATATAGGGCTTCCGTCCCAGCCTCAGAAGCCATTAGACATCGAGTGGCACACTTGAAGTAGGGGTTATAGTTGGCATTTGACAAATGCTGTCTTTGCCAGTGGCCATAGCAACCCTGCAGAGGTTGGGAGACAATCGCCTGGTAGTGAGGGAAAGTCTGGAAGCTGGCTTAAGGCAGGCAGGGATTTGTCTCCGTGCTTTGCCTCCTTCTGTGTCCCTTCCCGTCAGCTTCTATTTTAAAGATGGTGATTTAACAAATAATGGAAATGCTTCACAGAGATCCTATTGTCCACACCTGCATTATTTCTGTAAGTAAGGGGAAGGCTGGTGGTGACATAAAAGGTGGGATGAGGAAAGCAGATATGAGTTGTGTGGGGGGTGGGACAGGACAGCGGCCTAGGGAAAAGAAGCAGGGGGAAGAATTTTAATCTGACTCAATGGCTGAGAAGAATCTGTTGTAGGCAATTTGGGAGGAGATAAATGTAGAGAAAAGGACACTGGGGAATTTGAAATAGAGCAATAGCGAACAAGATTGACTAGGGCCGAGGGATCATGGTAGACAAGGAGACCCAATAGAAGGGCACTAGAACAATAGAGGTGTGAGAGGGAGTGGGTGAGTGGGGATGGGGTGGGGAGGGGAGGAATGGGTGCCAGCCTGACTGAAGGACTTGGTTGCAGCAATGGATGTGGCACGTAGGACGAGCTCCCACTGAGAGGGGAGGTAGAGGAAGCGAATTATTATTTCATACACTTGCTTCTAACACAGCTGGCTGACTCCAACCTGAATGAGGCACCCTGCTGCAGACATTGTCTGGTCTGATCGCTTTCCTCTCACTACCAGTGAGTTCTTCCAGTTCTTCCAGTTATAAACTTTGGGCCTCCACTGGAAGGTTTCCCGGGAAGGCAAAGGAGGAAGGAGTAGCTCCCTTTCCCTCATTGCAGGTTCCAGTGGATCCCCCCATGCGTCACCAGTTAATCTGACCCCGTTATTTGCAGCATGGAGAGTGGCAAATAGACAGATCGCCCAATATAGGTCAGATTGGATTCTGTCTCTGGCTGGGGGCCAAAACTACATTGTCCCTGGTACCCAGGAGCTAAGGTCTGATTAATGGCTTCTCTATTGAGTGAAGGCCCATGGGGATGAAGAAGATTTGAAGGGCAGAAGTCCAAAGTGAACTTGGCTCTGGAACACAGTAAACTTTATTACTTTGTCACTCCATGTTTTTTTTTTTTATTCCAGGGATTATTTTCATTTTTCTTTCTTTAATTTTGTTGTTGTCATACCTGGAAGACAGAAAGATACACATAAAACCAACATCATGGACAGTAGTTAAATAGCCTTAGCTGAAAGCCTAGTGATCACAAAACAGCATCTCAAATGAATGAAAAACAGTTGGAGGAAACACTTCTATCAGTATTTATATTTGAGAAAGTTAGCTTTCTGTTTCCAAAAAGCTAAACAGGTGATGATTCACACATAGGCAGACACCTCATTTTGAGCAGCACTTGGCTCATAGCTATCATGGCCACTGGGTCAGAATTCACTTTTATTGATGATGTACATAAATGAAATTAATCATTGACCTAGGCAATCAATCTGCATGAAGCTGCTGTTTCTTTTTCTTTTCTTTTCTTTTCTTTTTTCTTTTTTTTCTTTTCTTTTCTTTTCTTTTCTTTTCTTTTCTTCTTTTCCTTTCCTTTCCTTTCCTTTCCTTTCCTTTCCTTTCCTTTCCTTTTTCTCTCCTTTCTTCTTTCCTTCTTTTCTTTCTTTCTTTCTCCATCCTTCCCTCCCTCTCTTCTTTCTTTCTTTTTCTTTCTCTCCCCACTTTCTTTCTTTCTTTTGATTGTGATTTCATGAGTTCTCTTGGCCATGAAGGGAGGACTTTCTATTTTCTGCATCCTCTTGGATGCTCTGATATAACCACAACATTGAATCCCCAGCTTTGTGCAAACACAAATACCAAATAGACACGTTTAGGCATTCACTGAATACCTCCTTGAAGGATAAAGATTGGTATGTAGAAGAGAGTCCAGAGACTTACTCCTTCCCCTCAATGAGCCAAAAGGGAAGATGGCCAAAGACCACTGTTAAACACACAACAAAATAAACACATATATTGTGAAAGGACCACAGGCTGCTGAGGAGATTACAAATCTGCAATCAATTCCTTCAGTTGTACTTCTGAGATACCCCTTGTAGGTTAGCCTTCATTTTGATTCATATTATTGCTGATCCAGTGTAGGCTAGGCAGAAAAATTACGACTCATTATCTTAGGCAGGGAGCTTTGAATAGAAAGTGCCAGAAGCTAAATCAAACGAGTGTAAGCAAATATAAAGAACGCTATTACAAGGAACCAAGGTCAAGGATACATTTCATCCTTAAGAAAGATGAGAACCAAGAATGAGCATGCTATTAGGAACCAGAGTAGTCTTCCTTGGGTTCACTCTCAGGCCACTGTCTTTCTTTAAGACGTCTCCTCATATCTCATGGGCTCTTTTTAAATTCTTTTTGCCTATTTCATGTCCTTTTGGAAGACTTATGTTTTCTCGATTTTCCTGTGTAAGATAGCCCATCGATTGCTTATAGGCTGTTGCTCCCTCAGTTCAAGCAATTAGTAGAGATGAATATCTTTGACTACCAATTTCAAATAATCAGGAGAGAGGCATTAATTTCTATGCCCTGAATCATGTGTCCATCCTTGATCAATTTCTATGTCAGGACTGGAGGAGGACAGTCATATAGTGGAAATTGCAAAGATTCTCCCTACTCCATGTGGAAGGATGGGCCTCAGAGTAGAGGTTAACATCCCTAGACATGCCTTCTACAAAAAAAATCAAGATAAGAGGTTTTTTGGGGACATTCAGCAGACTGACGACACAATGAAAATGGTTTTGGAGGAATAGAATGTGGAAGTGGCTAATGGTGGCCTTTTTGGTAGTGTCATTACTGTTTAAAGAGATTTTTAGTTTAAATAAACAACACAAAAGAAAATGTAAAATCCCATAAAATTATACCATTTTTGGAAATGCATAAAATAATAAATGAAAGTCACTTTTATCACTTCAATATATCTGCTATGGCAACACAGAATATTGGGTGTGCATTACACAGAATATTGGGTAGTAGTTTTACACTTAATCTTTTATACTGTTTCCTATGTAAGACTGGCTTCTATACAGCATGTTTACTGGTTTTGTCCTTCTCCTCCTTTATTATTCATATCAGTTCTCAGGGCTTTAATACATGTTCAAAATGAACTCAACTACATAGGCATTTAGGAAGAAATCAATGTTATGGAAGGATTAGGGAAAAGGCAAGAGTTTCAAATGAGTGTAAAGTATGCCCTGAAGAAGGCAAATAACACCTGACCATGGAAAGATTTAGAAGACAATACCTCTCCCATTGCTTGTACTCACTTTTGTCAGGATACCAACTCCTGTGGATCTTATAAAACAACAATTTGCCTGCAGATTTATAGAAGAGCTTTATATTAAGACAGAATTAATTTTTTGACTGGCTTGGATTTTTTTTTATTAGAAATTCTGACTGGGGATCCCTGGGTGGCGCAGCGGTTTGGCGCCTGCCTTTGGCCCAGGGCGCGATCCTGGAGACCCGGGATCGAATCCCACGTCGGGCTCCCGGTGCATGGAGCCTGCTTCTCCTTCTGCCTGTGTCTCTGCCTCTCTCTCTCTCTCTCTCTCTGTGTGACTATCATAAATAAATAAAAATTAAAAAAAAAAAGAAATTCTGACTGGCTGTGACCAGACAGTCGGTTAAAGGGAAAATGAATTTATGTTCTCCATAACAGAGAAAGATGCAGGAAGTTAAGAAGTACCATCTCTGGGACATTTCACACTATGAAAATAGCCAGAATTTGATAGACCTAGTTTCAAATCTCACCTCTACCAAAAACTAACACTGTGAATTTTTGGTGAACTTTTATCTCGAGTATGGTTTTAACCTTTGAAAAATATGGATAATTATTTCTTTTTAAGAAAGATATATTTATGGGATCCCTGGGTGGTGCAGCGGTTTGGCGCCTGCCTTTGGCCCAGGGCGTGATCCTGGAGACCCGGGATCGAATCCCACGTCGGGCTCCCAGTGCATGGAGCCTGCTTCTCCCTCTGCCTATGTCTCTGCCTCTCTCTCTTTCTCTCTCTGTGACTATCATAGATAAATAAAAATTAAAAAAAAAAGAAAGATATATTTATTTATTTGAGAGAAGGGTGGGAGGGGCAGAGAGATTGGGAAAAAGATGACCTCAAGCAAACTCCACACTGAATGTGGAGCCTGACATTGGGTCCATGATCTCATGACCTGGATATCATGACCTGAGCTGAAACCAAAAGTTAGCCACTTAACTGACTGAGCCACTCAGGGATCCCTGGATAGTTATTTCTTATGAGCAGTGAGTGACTTAAAGTACAAAAAAGAAGTCAGGGTAATGCCTGTTATTTACTAGGTGCTTGAGAACATATAGCTATGGTTTATATCTTGTTTTTATTTGCTGTTAACTTACTAGTCTTCTTTAATATTGTCATTGTTACTTGATGTAAAAGCTTTGATTAGGTTGACAGCAAGGCTCCAGGACTTTTCCTTGAAGGATCAGTCTTGGAAAGAATGTTCTTCCCATTAGCCAAAATAAAGGGAGACATTTCCAATCTCCTATGAAGTAATAGGAGATTAGATCTGGGATGACTTTTAATGTACATCCAGTCCAATCATCTTATTGTACAGAGATGATAGCAAGGTCGACAAAGGAAAACTGACCTGTCCAAGTGCCCAGAAGTATTGGATTCATTTATTTTTGAGACACTCTTTTCTCTGGATTTCCATAACACCACACTCACCTGCTTCTCCTCTAGCTCCTTTTCAGTTTCTTTGGTAGACTTATTTTCCTCTGTGCATCTTTTAAATGCTGGTGTTCTCCAGATTGTGACCAAGCCGGTTTTATCAGTCAACACATGGTTCTTCCGTAATATGAACTACTCTCATGGCTTAAATTATCCTTCTGTGGATGGCTTCCAAATCTACATTTTAAGTTGTGAACTTTTTCCTTATATCCGAATATCTACTCAACATCTCGATTTTGGTGTCCCAGAGACACCTGTGTGTCAGTATGTCCAATATGGAACTTGTCAGTCCACCAGGAAACTTCTCTTCTTTCTCTGTATTCTATTTCAGTATGTGGCTTCACATATGGAACCCTATTGACCAAACTGGAAACCTGGGAATCATTCTTGACCTCATCTTCTCCCTTACTGCCCCCACACTCCCTAAACACCCAATTGTTCGGCAAGATCTGTGAGAACTAGTCCAGGCCATTATCATCCCTGGTCTGTACCACTGCAATCACTTACTGATTGGCCTCCCAACATACAATATTAGACCCCATCCCCACACCTCCTCTATACTCTAGGTAGAGAAATATCTTCAAATATTCAAAAGTAATTGTCACTTAGCTGCTTAAACATCATTTGGTAACACTCTGCTTCTCTCAGAATAAACCCTCGACTTCTTAAATGGCTTTACAAAGGTGTACACCGTCTACTTGTACCCTTGCTGGCTTTTTATTCTCTTCCCCACTCCATTCCATTCATTCTGTGCTTTAGTCAAACCCCATTAGTTTTTATTTCTCTAACACAAGACATAGTGTCTGGCACATATTAGGTCTTCAATAAATGCTTTTTGACTAACTTAAGGAACCAAGTATAGTGTATAGGTATCCTGATACTTAGTTCAAAGTACTGCTTGCTATATTATCCTGCTAGTGATATGGGGCTGACTTAAGATTTTATGTGTCTGCAGCTTCTTCATTAGCATGCTTCAACACCAAAACTGTCCTCTACTTTTGAATCTTTGGTTCAAGGCTCATTAGTCTGCATTTATCAGCTCTATTCAAGCAATAGTTAATGGCTAGGCCGGAAACAAGTAAATGAAACATGCTAATCTCTTTGATCAAATCATATTATTATATATTATTTTCTATGTCACATACTTTTGCATTACATGAAAGCTGTGTTTTTGGATCGGAAATAAGATCATTCTAATTTGAACGAGCCCATGACTCAAATTGCCCCAGTTCAATTGTTATCCTGGGATAATACTAGTGAGAGCTGTGTTTTGAACTTGAGTTCAGAGATTGCTGTACCTAGTAACTAACTTCCATTACTTTTTCTTTTGAGAATTGCCACCAGGAAAGTCTGGAAGACTTAAAGACTTCTTTCCTTCTATTGTAGGAGTTTAATGATCTTGCAAATTATTGACTGATTGCATATTATTAAACCTTTTTTACAGATTGAAAATGTAAAATGGAAATGACTTTTAAAGGCTTTTTTTTTTCTTGCCTCCACAGCCCATGACCACGATTAGCAATCATGAATATACGTGACAATGTAGGCTGCCCACTGCACTGTGCTTGGCTCTGCCTCCCTCTCCTCTCTTCCCAATCTTCTTTCCCTCCTTTCCTCCATTTTTATAGAGCCCTTTCACCTCTCCAACACCACGTTCTGCCACCTTGCCTTTTCTCCTTGCTGCTGCTTCTACATAATGATGAATGGTGTGTGTGTGTGTGTGTGTGTGTGTGTGTGTGTGTGTGTGTGTGTTGCGGGGAGAGGAAAAGCAGTGAGAAAAACAATGTCTTCAATCTATGGGAATTTGCAAGGTAAAACTATATATATATATATATATATATATATATATATATACACATATTTTTCCTCATTTATATTCTTTCTCATTCTTACATACAAAGAAAACATAAAATCCAGCATTATCAGAGCCATAAGGAAGCTTAGATAACATTTGGACTCTTGCATGGGGTAACTGAAGCTCAGAAATGTGAAGTGACTTGCATAAGGCAGAGCTCAAATATGCCACAGTTTTATGTACAGAGGGCAGAACAAATGCATTATGTTAATGTAGTGAATGCATCTGTTAGGTCAGGGACTTTTCTGAGAATGAGAGTGAGATGAATGCATGATTAGAGGCTGTGTAGCTATGAGAGCTCCATTTCAAAGTTTGGGTTGAGGGTGGCGAGTGCAATAATATTCCTCCCTTACTTGTGCCTCTGTTAAAATGTCTATAGTTGCCTTGCACTTGCTTTGATACTGTCATGGACTGTTCCACAAATGGCAGCCATCATACTCAGAATTTCCCAGTGAGGACCTTTAGCTTTATAAAAGATGCTACACTTATCCAAACAATGAAGGCATAGATATATAAGTAGGGCAACTCTACATCCTGATTTGCCTAGGACAGTCATAATTTATGCCTGTCGTCTGAGTGTCCCATCTGGTTAGTGCACTCTTTCACTATCAACGATGTCCCAGTTTGGGCAAAAATTATGTGATCACCCTATTTATAAGCCACAATGGTATGAGAAACAGAATTCTCAACTTAGTTTCAACTCCTCTAATACTCCGGAACAGGTTGCACTTCTAATTAGTGTGCAAAGTGCCAAGCAACAATTTGTTATTAGTTCTTATCATCATAATGCACTTTATGCATATATAATCCCTTCACAGGAGTCTCTCAGAGTGCTTTATGAAGCCTCACATTTTTTGTAACATTTGTGATATTACTCCCAAATTACCAATGACATCTGCAGCAGAGAGGTTAAATGATCTGTGCAAGGTCACACATCAATTTAGATGGAAGCAAACCTGGACACATTATGGGCATTATAATTACTTCATATTGCCATAGCCCTTCTTTTTGCAGAGTTATTCCTTACAACTCTATGAGCGAGGCCTGCTTTATTTTAAATGGACTACATTTTAAAACAGAACCAGATAAGAGAAGTCTAACAAGTATTGGCAAATATAGTCTGTAAAAATAATTGTTGTCTTCAGACTAAGAGACACAGTCTCTTTTGGTAAGGGAATAATAGCTCTTTAATGTCCCTAGCTAATGCCAATCTTCAGAGGGCCCCACGAGACAACACACTCCCTCCTACTCCTTATGAGTAACATTACCCCTGCTCTACTTAGATAAGCCAGACTACCAAGTGAAAGCAGATTCAACTTCTTTTCTTGCACAGATACTCTGTTATGCATCCTTGTCCATTCTTGTCTCCTGGACAACTCATCCTTAAAGACTCAGCCATGGAAACCATTTGAGGACCTCAGACTGAGTTCGGTGCTCCTATTCCATGCTTTCATAGCATGTTTTTTTTTTTTCTTTTAAAGATTTTATTTATTCGTGAGAGATACACAGAGAAAGGCAGAGACATAGGCAGAGGGAGAAGCAGGCTCCATGAAGAGGGCCTGATGCGGGACTCAATCTCAGGGCCCTGGGATCATGACCTGAGCCAAAGGCAGATACTCAACCACTGAGCCACCCAGGTGACCCCATAGCATATTTTTGTCACACTTCTAACATTGTCCTAATCTCTACCAGCCCCTTAAAGACAACAGGTTGCTTTCAGTGTCTTACTCACATCTATACCTTCAAAGTTCTGTCTAGTTTCCAGAATATAGCAGATGCTCAGTAAAGAACTGTTGAACGAATTAAAAATATATTATTATGTATTGCAAATAAAATGTATTACTTCATGGAATTCAGCTTCTTGGGTCATACTTTTTTAAAAGATTTTATTTATTTATTTATCTATCTATCTATCTATCTATCTATCTATCATCTATCTATCTATCTATTTATCTATCTGTTTATTTGTTTACTTATTTGAAAGAGAGAGAAAGCACAAGTGGAGGGGGCAGAAGAAGAGGGACAAGTAGTCTCCCCTCTGAGCAGGGAACCCGTTGTGGGGCTCGATCTCAGGACCCTGGAATCACAACTTGAGCCAAAGTCAGATGCTTAACCGACTGAACCACCCAAGCACCCCTGGAGTTGTATTTCATTAAATTTTTAACTCATATTATCACAGTATACGTCTTTGTAAAAGCGTAGAATATGCTTATTGACCTAGAGATTGTACATTTTGTATGTTTGTTTGAATGCTGGACCATTTGTTTAGAGAAGAAATCTGGTAAGTTTACTTAACCTCAAAGTTTGTCACACTATTGGACCAGTTTTAAATTCAAGCTACTTGTGTCAAAAAAGTTAGTAATTATTTTCCAAGAGATCCTACAATATTTTTTTTTAAATAAAGGTAATGAGATGACAAATTTTGCTTCAATTCAAAGTACTCTAATTGTGTTCTCAATTGAAAAGTTATTTAAAAAACAATTTCAGCTTTGGTCTATATAGACTTTTTCAAGGTAACTAATTAAAACAAAGCTATTTGCTATATGAGAAAGAAAGGTAGGCATATTTAATGAGTAAAATATTGAAAGTTAAACATTTCAGCTTTTGTCATAAAGTGATTGAATTGAAGTTCTTTTTATTAGCAGCTTTTTAGATATGAAATAATGAACACCCGGGGGGAGGAGCAAGATGGCGGAGGAGTAGGGTCCCCAAATCACCTGTCTCCACCAAACTACCTAGAAAACCTTCAAATTATCCTGAAAATCTATGAATTCGGCCTGAGATTCAAAGAGAGACCAGCTGGAATGCTACAGTGAGAAGAGTTCGCGCTTCTATCAAGGTAGGAAGACGGGGAAAAAGAAATAAAGACACAAAGGCCTCCAAGGGGGAGGGGCCCCGCGAGGAGCCGGGCTGAGGCCGGGGCGAGTGTCCCCAGGACAGGAGAGCCCCGTCCCGGAGACGCAGGAGCTGCACCAACCTTCCCGGGCAGAAAGGGGCTCGCGGGGAGGTGGAGCAGGACCCAGGAGGGCGGGGATGCCCTCGGGCTCCGGGGACACTGACAGACACCTGTGCCCCGGGAGAGTGCGCCGAGCTCCCTAAGGGCTGCAGCGCGCACGGCGGGACCCGGCGGGACCCGGAGCAGCTGAAGGGGCTCGGGGGCGGCTCCGCGGAGGGGGCTGCGGGGCCCCGGGAGCAGCTCGGAGGGGCTCGGGCAGAAGAAGAGGCTCCGTGCGGAGGGGGCTGCGCGGTTCCAGGAGCAGCTCGGAGGGGCTCGGGCGGCGGCTCCGCGGAGGGGGCTGCGCGGCCCCGGGAGCGCGAATCCACCAGCGCAGGCTCCGGAGCACAGGGCGCCGGGACACAGCCCAGGATCCCGCCTCCCCCGGGACAGGCAGAGGCCGGGAGGGCCCAGGACAGCAAGGACGCTCCTGCCCCAGCTGAGCACATCAGCGGCCCCGCCCCGGAGCCTCCAGGCCCTGCAGACGGAGTTCCTGCCGGAGCTGAATCCAGGTTTCCAGAGCTGCCCCGCCACTGGGGCTGTTCCTCCTGCGGCCTCACGGGGTAAACAACCCCCACTGAGCCCTGCACCAGGAGGGGGCACAGCAGCTCCCCCAACTGCTAACACCTGAAAATCAGCACAACAGGCCCCTCCCCCAGAACACCAGCTAGACGGACAACTTCCAGGAGAAGCCAAGGGACTTAAAGAACACAGAATCAGAAGATACTCCCCGGTGGTTCTTTTTTTGTTTGTTTGTTTTTGTTTTTGTTTTTGTTTTGCTTTTTGATTTGTTTCCTTCCCCCACCCCCTTTTTTTCTCCTTTCTTTTTCTTTCTCTTTTTCTTTTTTTTTTTTCGTTTTTTTTCTTTTTCTTCCCTTTTTTTTTCTCTTTCTCTTTTCTTTCCTTCTTTCTCTCCTCTCTTTTTCTCTTTTTCCCAATACAACTTGCTTTTGGCCACTCTGCACTGAGCAAAATGACTAGAAGGAAAACCTCACCTCAAAAGAAAGAATCAGAAACAGTCCTCTCTCCCACAGAGTTACAAAATCTGGATTACAATTCAATGTCAGAAAGCCAATTCAGAAGCACTATTATACAGCTACTGGTGGCTCTAGAAAAAAGTATAAAGGACTCAAGAGACTTCATGACTGCAGAATTTAGAGCTAATCAGGCAGAAATTAAAAACCAATTGAATGAGATGCAATCCAAACTAGAAGTCCTAACGACGAGGGTTAACGAGGTGGAAGAACGAGTGAGTGACCTAGAAGACAAGTTGACAGCAAAGAGGGAAACTGAGGAAAAAAGAGACAAACAATTAAAAGACCATGAAGATAGATTAAGGGAAATAAACGACAGCCTGAGGAAGAAAAACCTACGTTTAATTGGGGTTCCCGAGGGCGCCGAAAGGGACAGAGGGCCAGAATATGTATTTGAACAAATTCTAGCTGAAAACTTTCCTAATCTGGGAAGGGAAACAGGCATTCAGATCCAGGAAATAGAGAGATCCCCCCCTAAAATCAATAAAAACCGTTCAACACCTCGACATTTAATTGTGAAGCTTGCAAATTCCAAAGATAAGGAGAAGATCCTTAAAGCAGCAAGAGACAAGAAATCCCTGACTTTTATGGGGAGGAGTATTAGGGTAACAGCAGACCTCTCCACAGAGACCTGGCAGGCCAGAAAGGGCTGGCAGGATATATTCAGGGTCCTAAATGAAAAGAACATGCAACCAAGAATACTTTATCCAGCAAGGCTCTCATTCAAAATGGAAGGAGAGATAAAGAGCTTCCAAGACAGGCAGCAACTAAAAGAATATGTGACCTCCAAACCAGCTCTGCAAGAAATTTTAAGGGGGCCTCTTAAAATTCCCCTTTAAGAAGAAGTTCAGTGGAACAGTCCACAAAAACAAAGACTGAATAGATATCATGATGACACTAAACTCATATCTCTCAATAGTAACTCTGAATGTGAACGGGCTTAATGACCCCATCAAAAGGCGCAGGGTTTCAGACTGGATAAAAAAGCAGGACCCATCTATTTGCTGTCTACAAGAGACTCATTTTAGACAGAAGGACACCTACAGCCTGAAAATAAAAGGTTGGAGAACCATTTACCATTCGAATGGTCCTCAAAAGAAAGCAGGGGTAGCCATCCTTATATCAGATAAACTAAAATTTACCCCAAAGACTGTAGTGAGAGATGAAGAGGGACACTATATCATACTTAAAGGATCTATTCAACAAGAGGACTTAACAATCCTCAATATATATGCTCCAAATGTGGGAGCTGCCAAATATATAAATCAATTATTAACCAAAGTGAAGAAATACTTAGATAATAATACACTTATACTTGGTGACTTCAATCTAGCTCTTTCTATACTCGATAGGTCTTCTAAGCAAAACATCTCCAAAGAAACGAGAGCTTTAAATGATACACTGGACCAGATGGATTTCACAGATATCTACAGAACTTTACATCCAAACTCAACTGAATACACATTCTTCTCAAGCGCACATGGAACTTTCTCCAGAATAGACCACATATTGGGTCACAAATCGGGTCTGAACCGATACCAAAAGATTGGGATTGTCCCCTGCATATTCTCGGACCATAATGCCTTGAAATTAGAACTAAATCACAACAAGAAGTTTGGAAGGACCTCAAACACATGGAGGTTAAGGACCATCCTGCTAAAAGATAAAAGGGTCAACCAGGAAATTAAGGAAGAATTAAAAAGATTCATGGAAACTAATGAGAATGAAGATACAACCGTTCAAAATCTTTGGGATGCAGCAAAAGCAGTCCTGAGGGGGAAATACATCGCAATACAAGCATCCATTCAAAAACTGGAAAGAACTCAAATACAAAAGCTAACCTTACACATAAAGGAGCTAGAGAAAAAACAGCAAATAGATCCTACACCCAAGAGAAGAAGGGAGCTAATAAAGATTCGAGCAGAACTCAACGAAATCGAGACCAGAAGAACTGTGGAACAGATCAACAGAACCAGGAGTTGGTTCTTTGAAAGAATTAATAAGATAGATAAACCATTAGCCAGCCTTATTAAAAAGAAGAGAGAGAAGACTCAAATTAATAAAATCATGAATGAGAAAGGAGAGATCACTACCAACACCAAGGAAATACAAACGATTTTAAAAACCTATTATGAACAGCTATACGCCAATAAATTAGGCAATCTAGAAGAAATGGACGCATTCCTGGAAAGCCACAAACTACCAAAACTGGAACAGGAAGAAATAGAAAACCTGAACAGGCCAATAACCAGGGAGGAAATTGAAGCAGTCATCAAAAACCTCCCAAGACACAAGAGTCCAGGGCCAGATGGCTTCCCAGGAGAATTTTATCAAATGTTTAAAGAAGAAATCATACCTATTCTCCTAAAGCTGTTTGGAAAGATAGAAAGAGATGGAGTACTTCCAAATTCGTTCTATGAAGCCAGCATCACCTTAATTCCAAAGCCAGACAAAGACCCCGCCAAAAAGGAGAATTACAGACCAATATCCCTGATGAACATGGATGCAAAAATTCTCAACAAGATACTGGCCAATAGGATCCAACAGTACATTAAGAAAATTATTCACCATGACCAAGTAGGATTTATCCCTGGGACACAAGGCTGGTTCAACACCCGTAAAACAATCAATGTGATTCATCATATCAGCAAGAGAAAAACCAAGAACCATATGATCCTCTCATTGGATGCAGAGAAAGCATTTGACAAAATACAGCATCCATTCCTGATCAAAACTCTTCAGAGTGTAGGGATAGAGGGAACATTCCTCGACATCTTAAAAGCCATCTATGAAAAGCCCACAGCAAATATCATTATCAATGGGGAAGCACTGGGAGCCTTTCCCCTAAGATCAGGAACAAGACAGGGATGTCCACTCTCACCACTGCTATTCAACATAGTACTGGAAGTCCTAGCCTCAGCAATCAGACAACAAAAAGACATTAAAGGCATTCAAATTGGCAAAGAAGAAGTCAAACTCTCCCTCTTCGCCGATGACATGATACTCTACATAGAAAACCCAAAAGTCTCCACCCCAAGATTGCTAGAACTCATACAGCAATTCGGTAGCGTGGCAGGATACAAAATCAATCCCCAGAAGTCAGTGGCATTTCTATACACTAACAATGAGACTGAAGAAAGAGAAATTAAGGAGTCAATCCCATTTACAATTGCACCCAAAAGCATAAGATACCTAGGAATAAACCTCACCAAAGATGTAAAGGATCTATACCCTCAAAACTATAGAACACTTCTGAAAGAAATTGAGGAAGACACAAAGAGATGGAAAAATATTCCATGCTCATGGATTGGCAGAATTAATATTGTGAAAATGTCAATGTTACCCAGGGCAATATACACGTTTAATGCAATCCCTATCAAAATATCATGGACTTTCTTCAGAGAGTTAGAACAAATTATTTTAAGATTTGTGTGGAATCAGAAAAGACCCCGAATAGCCAGGGGAATTTTAAAAAAGAAAACCATATCTGGGGGCATCACAATGCCAGATTTCAGGTTGTACTACAAAGCTGTGGTCATCAAGACAGTGTGGTACTGGCACAAAAACAGACACATAGATCAGTGGAACAGAATAGAGAATCCAGAAGTGGACCCTGAACTTTATGGGCAACTAATATTCGATAAAGGAGGAAAGACTATCCATTGGAAGAAAGACAGTCTCTTCAATAAATGGTGCTGGGAAAATTGGACATCCACATGCAGAAGAATGAAACTAGACCACTCTCTTTCACCATACACAAAGATAAACTCAAAATGGATGAAAGATCTAAATGTGAGACAAGATTCCATCAAAATCCTAGAGAAGAACACAGGCAACACCCTTTTTGAACTCGGCCATAGTAACTTCTTGCAAGATACATCCACGAAGGCAAAAGAAACAAAAGCAAAAATGAACTATTGGGACTTCATCAAGATAAGAAGCTTTTGCACAGCAAAGGATACAGTCAACAAAACTCAAAGACAACCTACAGAATGGGAGAAGATATTTGCAAATGACATATCAGATAAAGGGCTAGTTTCCAAGATCTATAAAGAACTTATTAAACTCAACACCAAAGAAACAAACAATCCAATCATGAAATGGGCAAAAGACATGAACAGAAATCTCACAGAAGAAGACATAGACATGGCCAACATGCACATGAGAAAATGCTCTGCATCACTTGCCATCAGGGAAATACAAATCAAAACCACAATGAGATACCACCTCACACCAGTGAGAATGGGAAAAATTAACAAGGCAGGAAACAACAAATGTTGGAGAGGATGTGGAGAAAAGGGAACCCTCTTACACTGTTGGTGGGAATGTGAACTGGTGCAGCCACTGTGGAAAACTGTGTGGAGGTTCCTCAAACAGTTAAAAATAGACCTGCCCTACGACCCAGCAATTGCACTGTTGGGGATTTACCCCAAAGATACAAATGCAATGAAACGCTGGGACACCTGCACCCCGATGTTTCTAGCAGCAATGGCCACGATAGCCAAACTGTGGAAGGAGCCTCGGTGTCCAACGAAAGATGAATGGATAAAGAAGATGTGGTTTATGTATACAATGGAATATTACTCAGCTATTAGAAATGACAAATACCCACCATTTGCTTCAACGTGGATGGAACTGGAGGGTATTATGCTGAGTGAAGTAAGTCAGTCGGAGAAGGACAAACATTATATGTTCTCATTCATTTGGGGAATATAAATAATAGTGAAAGGGAAAATAAGGGAAGGGAGAAGAAATGTGTGGGAAATATCAGAAAGGGAGACAGAACATAAAGACTGCTAACTCTGGGAAACGAACTAGGGGTGGTAGAAGGGGAGGAGGGCGGGGGGTGGGAGTGAATGGGTGACGGGCACTGGGTGTTATTCTGTATGTTAGTAAATTGAACACCAATAAAAAAAAAAAAACAAACAAACAAACAAAAAAAACAAATATGCCATTGGAAGATAAAAAAAAAAAAAAAAAAAAAAAGAAATAATGAACACCCTATTGGTTTTAGGTATTTTTAACATTTATATGTGCTTAGTCCACTTTGTGTCATTTTCATAATTAGGTTTAAACTCAAGTCTCTGAAACTTGTGAGGGTACTTATTAGCTGCAGGGTCAGCAGCCTTAAAGACACATTTTGAATCCTTTATTAAGATTTTATTCTACCATGGGATATTGGCTGCTCTTCCCCGGCTGGTCATCCTGCTTGATATAATGGTAATGACAATGCAGCCATTGTACGGTGTGCAGCCAGTCTGCAACATAAACTAGAGTCTGATACCATTGTTAGGACCTACTACAGTATGCATATATGCTTCAGAATGCAACAGAATACCTCAGGTCAGTCGCAGCTTTATGCATAGATTTAAGGTATTAAAGTCAATTTGGAAAATAAATTTCCTGACTGTAGTGACTGGAAATTTGGAAAAAAATTTCAGAGCCGGGGTTAATTTGTTTTTGCTTTTCAGAATCCCATGATTTACCACAGGAAAAAAAATCCCATAAAATTTCAGAACTTGATTGTAGTCATGGCATAACCTCATTTAAGGATAGAAATTAAATTTTAAGAAGTATTTTATGAATCATTTGGATATCTAACACCAAGAACCCTTCTGTGGCAGGAGAAGGCAAGAATTGCTTCTCATATTACAACTTGGTCTTGGTAAACCACTACTTCACAATATTGCTATGAATTATGAATTATCTCCAGGCAGAAATGAATTTGTCTAATTATAATGAATATCTAATCTTATTAGATAAGGATCTTTTGCAAATTGTGATGTCATCAAGTTCAGCTCAGGCAAAGGTTTAACTTATTTAAATTGAGCAAAAGTTTTAAATAAATTAAAATCTACATAAATGCTATCAGTATGGATTAGTTATCAAGCCCATGGCAAATGAAAGGGTTATTATTGAAAATGGTGATGGGTAGGAGACTTTACCTTGCTTGCAAATTAACAAGTTAGTCTGCTACAGTCTCGCTGATGCTGATGGAAGACATGAGATTCCTGGTTGGAGACAAAGGAC
Source organism: Canis aureus (assembly GCF_053574225.1). Lineage (NCBI taxonomy): Eukaryota > Metazoa > Chordata > Mammalia > Carnivora > Canidae > Canis > Canis aureus. Next base: position 34,919,142 of record NC_135649.1, on the reverse strand, counting down.
TTTTTAAGTCAAGTTACAGGAGGCAGCATGAGCATCATGTTCACCTCCGTTCCCATCGCCCTCCCCTTAAGCACCACAGGAGTAACACAAGGTGGCCCACATGGTGAGTTTACATCACACCAGAGGAACTTCAAGCTTAGGAAGCCCTAATCATTTATAATTGGCTGCAAACAAACCTGCCCCAGTTTGCTTTAGAAGAAGACATTATCTTTTTGATACTGGAGAGTAAACAAACCTGTCCTTTGCTCTGGAGGGAGACACTATATCTTCTAAATATATTTGCTAAACAAATGTATCTGAAAGATGAGTTTAGATCAAAGGTAATCAGTCCCCCTGTTCTCACAACATACAGAAATGCAATGGACTCATGAAGAATTGCTTTCCAGCAGTCATTTATTAATCATATTCATTTCAAGTTGCTATTTTATAAGCTGAAATTGTAATACAAACAACTTGGTTCTTATCAGATAACACCACCTAAGTATTTTTTTATGTATGTGGACCCCTGTTGCCTTAGACAAGCTGTTTGCCAGTTACATTTTACATGATGGGTCCCTAGAACATTTAAACACTTGGATTGACTTTGGAAGGTCATATAATTCTCCTGAAGGCACAATATGGCTAATGGCTTATATTAGTGGCTCTGCATGGGCCATTCACTTTCATTCCGATGATGCAGCTGTATCATGGTTTCACTGAATGATTTTGAAACCCTTAGCCAAATCGCTTCTTTCAAAGGTCATGTATACATACCAGCCGACATTTTGAGAAGGCGTAAAGTTCGATATATGGGTGGAGATGTTAGTTTCTTGATATAGAAATCCATTTGCCTAATGCAAATTTTGACAGCTTTTTTTAAAAAAAGATTTTATTTATTTATTTGAGAGAGAGAGAGAGAGAGAGAGAGAGAGAGAGAACATGAACAGGGTGAGGGGCAGAGGGAGAGGGAGAAGCAGAGAATCCCAAGCTCAGCATGGAGCTGGACTCAGGCTTGATCGCACAACCCGTGAGATCTTCACCTGAACCAAAACCAAGAGTCGGATGCTTAACCAACTGAGCCACCCAGGCGCCCCTTGATAGCTTTTCTTTTAACAGGCTTGGTTCTGTTGAATCAAAGGCAGTTTTAGATGCAAAAATCTTTTGATGGGTTGTCAGGTATTTCTGTTTGCCTTTGGTCACATACATGGTCAGCACACCTTGTATCTATTTAGAGGATAGAGAAGCACACCTTATTACTGATTGATCATTCAGTTATCTCCATGCACCATTTTCTCTCTTGCCAGTGCCTGGCACATGCTCTTCCTCCTTCTTCCTGGAAATTTCAGGACTTTCTTCTCCCCCTTTCCTAAACTACCTTCAATTTATCCCACTGGTTTGAATTTGATGATGTCACAGACCACCGTGCTTACCTATAAAATAGCACTTATGACATTCTCATACACATTTTTTACTTCTCTGCATTTCTTGTTGACCTTTGAGTTCCTTGACAGTGGGGTATATAATGATTTTATTTCTGTACCCAGAATAACTAGCACAGTGCCAGACACAAAGTAGATAATAAATTGCTGTTAAATTGAAATGAAAAGAATTTATGAAGTTCAATTTAGATAAAGTATACACCTTGAGAGCTTGTTCTGCAATTCTAATACGTGTTCAACAATGGTTCCTTAAACTGAATTAAATTGAAGTGGTATGACCAATTTAGATAATCTGTGTAAGGTGTCTAGAACAGTGGTTTGCACATGCATACAGGATAATTTTAATACTTTTGTGGGGCCCTGACACTTTACATTTTATTTTATTTTTTTCACTATACATTTTAAAAGACTTTTAAAGTAATTTTGCATGGAAATTATTTATCTGCAAATTATTCATTTATTTATTGACTGATTTCTCTGCAATCATTATCCATACTTGGAAATTTTTTCTAAATGAGATCTAACCTATAAGTTTTTTCAAATGCAATTAAATTTTTATGAATACTAAACTTAACAATTAATAAAGTTGACTTAATGCTATATTTTGTGAACATTTAATTAAGCATTTAATAATCCAGATTGGAAGTTTTTCCTTCTTCATCGGGTGCCAAGAGTTTTTATCTTTAATGTTACAAATAAATCTGGGGGGTTCTTGAAAAATTGGTAGGGCCTGGAGACCTCATCTATAGTGACTGGTGAATAAAATTATCCTGTATATGAACTACTCAGTAAATGTTGTTAAGTCGGAAGAAGGGCAGGTGACAGAGAAACAGGTTTATGATTTTGACTGTACACTAGAGAGAAAGTGATTTCTATTGACCACTCATGGAAGACCTTTGGAATAAGTTATTCTTATATATAAAAGCCTGTATATAGTTAACCTGAAGAATGGCCTCAGTTTTGCTTAGATATTTGGGTTTTTTTTTTCTAAAATGCTGAGTGTGATCTTTACTGTGAGCCCAGAAACCCAACTTGATGCTGTAATTACGTCTAGTATAGGGTTGTTCTAATATTGGCGCCCCCACAAAGAATACATAAGCACTTAATAAATGTGTGTTACGTTAAACAATGAATGTATCTTGCTGTGAGATTTTGCTATTCTTGCAATATCCTCAAAAGATGTAAAGTTGTGCAATTACTTTTATTTTTTTTAATTTTTTTTTATTTATTTATGATAGTCAGAGAGAGAGAGAGAGAGAAAGAGAGGCAGAGACACAGGGAGAGGGAGAAGCAGGCTCCATGCACCGGGAGCCCGACGTGGGATTCGATCCCGGGTCTCCAGGATCGCGCCCTGGGCCAAAGGCAGGCACTAAACCGCTGCGCCACCCAGGGATCCCTGCAATTACTTTTAAACCAAAAAGATACATGATGGGAAAAAAAAGGTGCAAGAGCCAAGGACCCTGTGGGTGAATATTAATTAAAATCACTGGCATGTTATTTCGGTTGATTTTATAAATTTCTTTTATATAAAATTGAATCGTATTCTTACTGAAATTTATTAACAAAATGGCATATGTGGAACACTAGAGATTAATCTCTTCTCATATTTTTATGTGTTTAAAAATTGAAAAGGCAAGGGGAAAGGTTAGGCTTTTAAAAATCAATTTCCCCAACAACATTTTTTAATTAGGTCTACAACAGAATCGTCATCTGACTTCTCATTGTAAATGAATTACTACTCTGTAGTTGAGTTCAGTCTTTAATACCGAACTTGCTAGAATATATTTTTGTCACTAAAACCACAGAGCTTTTTGTAAAAACCATGATGATTATATGAAGGATAAAATACTATCAATATCACAAAACAAATGAATAAATAAACAAAAAAGCAGACACAGAACTTATAAATACAGAGAACAAACTGAGTAGGGGATGGGCAAGATGGGTGAAGAGGTACAGGCTTCCAGTTATGGAATGAATTAAGTCATGGGGGTAAAGGTACAACATAAGGAATATCGGTGTTACATTGTAATACACTGCAGTCAATAGTATTACAATGGTGTTATATGGGACAGAAGATAGCTAAACTTGCAGTGAGCATAACATAAGGAATAAACTTATTGAATCACTATATTGTACACCTGAAACTAAAGTAACATTGTGTGTCAACGACACTGAAACTCAAGAAACTGCGGTGTTGACACACAATGTTACATTGGTATCCTTTCAGAAACAAAAGGAACAAGCAAAGGGAAAAAAAGAGAGAGAGGCAAACAAAGAAACAGACTCATAACTATAAAGAACAAACTGATGATCCCCAGAGGGGAGGTGGGGGGTATGGGGGGGAAATAGGTGATGGGGATGGAGGGCACTTGTCGGAATGAGGACCGAGTGATGCATGGAAGTGTTGAATCACCATATTATACACCTGAAAATCATATTACATTCTATGTTAACTGGAATTTAAATAAAAACGTAAAAAATAGCTATTGTGACTCATAACTATAAGTCTACAAACTAAAGAATTCTCATAAGAATTTGAGAGAAAAGTCCACCATATTCTGAGGAGATTTGAGTGAAGTCTTTTTAGAAGAGCTCTAAAGTTCTAAACTGAATTAGTTTAGGAGGGCTAACTCGAGGGTAAATTCCTGTTCCTAAATCTCTTTTCTTCATCTCACCTCATTATACTACCTAAAATTCTACCAGTTAGGGATTCAGTTGGGTGTTCCACGGCTTCTTTTTGAAATGAAAAGGTTTGTGAGAGGAAGAAAGACGATCAGGTTTTCGTACATTCTAGTGGCTAACATCGATACAATTGCTTTCATGATGAACTCAGTCATGCTATATGAGAGAACTGACAAGTTTGAGTGTGAAAGGGAAGTTGGCAATTCTAGAGCTGGAGCATAGTATGAGATAGAGTCAGTAGGAGTGGAATGCTACTGTGTGTAAGGGCATTTGGGGGTGCAGGAAAGTAGTCTGGGACATTAAGAACCTACTGCCTAAGAAATGAGTTACTAGGTGGTAATGAAGGAGTACATGGAGGGAAGTGGAAGGATGACAATGACACCTGTTGTCTAGTTTGAAACTTTGTTTAATGCTAGTGCCTGCTTTTATTACATGTCCCAAGTGTATCAAGGATAGTATCATTACTATGATAGTGCAAGTATATTAAGGATTAAATAGACTTTTTTGGGTTAGTATAGTGGATGTTGTGGTCAACAGCTCAGATCACCTCCAGCTCCATTTTAATACTGAAGCACTCATTTCCCCAGATTTGGCAGTGTTGATCAGCCGATGGCTTCCAATGAAGTCCCTTTTTGGGATTTGGCCCTGGGCAAAGATCATTTCATCCCAAACACGCCCTCTCCCCAAGGTCAGGTTGCATCCAGTGACTGGGTCAATGTGAAGGTACAAAACCCCGCCCCTTATCTCAATTTGAGATAATTCTGAAAAGCGATTCCAGCTCCAGAGCTCCCCAGGAGATCAGCTGAGGCCTTTGCTGTGACTATCACAATTCAACTTCTCCCTCTGCCCAGTCCCGCTGCCCTCACTCTTCCCCTCACAAATGTGTATTCTATTCCTAACTTCCAACAGCACATCTATGTCTCCAAGTGAACCCCACCTTCAACACTTGGAATAAGAACTTAACTAATGTATAACTTCATTTTTATTGAAAAACGAATTTCAAGTTTCGGGCACTTTATGAGGTCTAGATGATCTTTAGACTTGCAATCCATTTGCTTATATTTTGGAAAAACAAACTCTTGGACTTTTATCTAACTTCCAAGAGTATATAAAGCTTTTTGTATTAATGCATTTGATGAACTTGGTCAAGTTGTCTTGAATGCAAAGCTTGGAAAAATTATTTTTCTCCATTCCCAGGCTTAAGTGGCTTCTTTCTTCCCTAACCACAGATACTGCTTTTGTGGTTAGCCCCATTTCCATTGCGTTTCTCTAACACACATCACACTAACAGCAACAATTACATTTATGGCTCAGTGTCACACTGATGAGAGACTTGGAGGTCAATAGGCAATTGTCAGCAATTGAATCTTCTTCACTTCCGTTATTCCATTCTTTCTAATTCTTCCCCTCTACTTCCTGCCTTGCTGCTCTTTGCAAGAATTTAAAAAACAAATCATAGCCAGTGTCTGTTCAGCCCTGGATTAATACCTGAGGTAGAAATGTGTATTAGCCTTAGGAAAAGTACAAATGAAGGAGGAGAATAGGAGGAAAAGAAAGACATTTTTCCAGAGAGACAAAAACTGCAATCCAATAATGACACTTACTAATTTAATAAAATGTGAGACCATGCCCAGCAAAAGCGTGCATGCTAATCATTTCATCATTCTGGTTCACAGTAGGAATTCCAGAGATTGCAAAGAAGAACAAATGTTAAAAAGGGCTAGGGCAATGTTCTTTTCTCTTTGCTTTATGAGAAGGAAAAATAAAAGGTACTCCATAATTTCTTATCTAGGGATATATGCTTCCACAATGTCTTCTATTTCTTATTAAGAAAGACATGGAATGAGCTAAATAAGCAAAGTGACTTAAACTCATATGAAGTTTCATTATTATACACTCATGTCATCACCTTGTGTCTATTTGTTTTAGAAAGAATTGTACTTACTTTAAGGAATTCAGCATGTTGTGAGAGTTCCGTTAATTTCCTTTTGTGCCCTACTTTGTTTGGGATTTAATTACTGTTGGGTACCCGAAATGACTACGTGTCACAAGATGATAATTTACTGAAATCTGACATGATCTAGCATGCAGAGAATTCATCAGGTTTATTTGTGAGTTTGGAACCATGGTAATCAACAGTCAGGCCAGATGTTTTATGGGCTAAAAAGAGATACCAGGCAATGTTGAGTGCGATTATCTAAGTGAGAAACACCCACACTCCCTAGGTGTAATGGTGAGTGTAGATCCTTCAGTTTCATGTTATTAAGACTGGCACTGAAAAAAAAATCCTACTCAAATCTTTCATCCATAATACAGCACAGAGGAATAATTTCAGCCTGAACTCTGGATGCAGTGTAGGAAAGGATAGAGAGATGCTGTGGCATTAACTCAAATGAATGGTAGTTTAAGTAGGGCAGAGCAACATAAAGGCAAGAATATATGCATATTCAAATTACCCATCTGCACCATCTACTTACACTTGAGGCATTTCAGCATGCTTATTACCCAGGAACATTTTAATGAGGTGCTCACTCTCAGTACCTGAGCTAATTTGCGTCTCCCAAAAGATTATTTTTTATATGATTCTAAAAGAAAAATAAAAGAGGGCTGAATATTTCATAGGTATATTTCAGGGGAAAAGCCTGTCTCTTCATGAACTATCTCAATGTGTGTAGTTCTGTTATTGGTTAGCATGTAAGATTAATGCATGTGTCAATAAAAAGAGACACTTTCATTAGAAATAAGTAATATAAATATGATAGACACATCTTCAAAATATCAGTTTTTATTGTTGGCTTGTTGATGTGGAAAAATATGAAATTGTGGACAGCAAAAGATAAATGTATAAATAAAAATGAATATAGAAATGATATCTTCACTATTATTTTATACATGAAACTATACAATTTTCCAAGCAACTAGTAAACTCATTAAACCATTATGTTTCTGATTGCATATTTTAGATAGTTAATAATTTAAAATTCTTACCTCATAGACTACCATACTGATCTCATCATAGGGAGAAATATGACTTTAGTAATCTGTGAGCTTGAATTTTTGTAACAATTATCAAATCACATACAGTGGAATAATTGTATATACATTAAACAAATGAGAACATCAAAATAAAAGATTTTGGAATGTGAGTCTAGTTAATGCCTTTGCATGTTAAGTCAAAATGTACAGACATCCAGGATATTTATGATCCCCAAGTGATGACTTATGACATACTGTTTCCTTGAATGAAAGCTATGCTCATTACATGCATAATCTTTTCTTTCAGAGTTTCCGTAGATGAAAACTATTTTCCCATATGGTCTCATGGATCACATTAAAGTGTTCTAGATCTCAGTCTCCTCCTTTCTAAAATGGAAGATTTGAAAAATATTTCCTTAATCTACTTTTGAATTTTCAAAGTATATGATTCTTTAACCTTAATATTTTTCTTTAAAAAAGACAAAACTTCTATAACCAATGAATATGAGCAGTGTTTTATTAGGATATCACTTTTATTATGATCCCAGTACTGTTGTAAGAGCCAACACTCAACAAAAGGGACCCTAAACTGTTTTCCAACTTTTATATTGATTCAGCAAAGAGAATGTTTTTGCAAAAGTAGCATTGTTTGTAGCTGCTTTCATTAGACTTCTATATATTGTCACAGGACTATATAAAAAATGTTCTCTGTTGCACTTTATTTATTAGGGCAATTTCATCTTTACTGGTGGACCCATTTATCAGAAGAGTGCCCACTTGTGTCCTGTCCAAATTTATAAAGGGTAGGTAGTTAGGAACCCTTCACTTTGGCCTCTTGCCTTGGGTTGAAGAGTCATGGGCAGACAGCAGGCTATACTTGTGCTTCTTACTTCCTCACATCAGATTTATAAAGTGAAAAGTCTAATTGAACCTTATTTGGGAGAAGCAAAAAAAAGCAGACTTCTTGATTTTATTCAGTTTTAGACTCCTGGGGCCAACGGCAGCCACATCACCATAAGTGAGCATGTTGTGCTCACTTGAATTCAGCAGACAGACCAGAATCATTGGAAACTTTAGCTCTCATTTTGATAACATGGAAACACTTACCTTCTGGTATTACAGAATTATAACATATCTATATCTACCTGTATACATCTTTCAGAGAAAAGTTGGCTGATGTCTTTATTGCTTTGGAGTGTTTTATGTATAAACTCATATACATTTTAAGCATAGATAATTTCTGTAAAATTATAAAATAGCAAAGAATGCTAGATGGGAATTTAAGGATGATTTAGTGAAAGTCCCTAATTTTCTAGATAGGAACTCTTGGGACTCAGAGATATTGAGTGAATCACCACAAAACCAGGGGTTGGCAAGGCTAGGACTACAAAGCTGGTCTTTTTCGACATACAAACACCAGGTCCTCCTGTTTTGAATTCAAATGTATCATAAGAAATAGTGTGAAGAGTTTGTTTTGCTCACCTTAATTTAGGGGCAACTTATCTACAGTATCCTGATGTCTAGGTATATTGAGAATTTTGGCCACTAAACAGTGCTTGAAGTTGAGGCAGCAGAGATCCACCACACAATTGTACTCACTGCATATTTTTGCACCAGATTATAAACTATATTCTTCATTCGTGTGTGTGTTAAATGCACATTTATTTTGAGTGCCTGTTTTGTTCAATAAAGAGTTACATGCCCTTCAGAAGGCAGGAATTTTCCAGCACTGGGGCCAAATTATAGAGCTAAACTTTAGAGAAAAAAAGCACAGTATGTTTCCAATCACATCTATTTTTATGCTGTGAACACTCTTCTTGTACTGTGTCATTAGGACCTTTGTGCCTTATAGCTTCAAAATAAGCTTGTTGTGAGCAATATTTTACATCTTTATTTTACATTTCTTCCCAATTCCCTTTCCAAAACACACACATATATCATCACTGTTGAGCACCATCCCGTGGGACAGAGAACACACAGGTGACCAAAAAAAAAAAAGATGACAAAGAAGTTGCGAGGTCATCTGGAAAACAAAATAAGATGAAACAAACACTAACTCTTGTTTTCTTTTAAACAAACAGCCTGGGGGGATGGGTTTTTTCTCACTACAGAAAGAATCCAAAACATTAAATAGCTTAGCACTACTTAAAAAAAAAAAAACCTCTTTTGAAACGTCTGTCCTTAGAAGGTGAAAATCTAGTCTGACTCCTTATCACCAAGATATTTCAGAAAGCAGTTATTCAACTCGATCACAGGATGTATCAACATTGGTGATCCTACAATGTATCTTCACAATAAGTTATCTTCAAGGCTCCCAGAAACTCAAGAATGAGTACAAAAATAATCAAGCCTAAGGCACAATTTATTTTAATAATAGAGGGGCTATTACTTGTTGAATGTCTACCATGTACCAAGCATTCTGCTGGGCCGTTCATACATTCTATTCTCTCTCTACAACAAAACTATGACATTGGTATTTTATTTTTATTTTACAATTGAGAAAACTGAGACTCAGAAAGTAAAGTGATCTCCTCCGGGCCATTGTGGTGCAGCTGATTGAAAGCTGTGTTTGTGTCATTGAAAGTCCCTTCTTATTCTACTGGGCAACCTTGTCCTAAGCATAAACTTTGGATATTTTTACTGTGGCAGGAGGGAATGAGAAAATGTATTCACTATTTCTCGACCCTCTAAACTCCTGCATGACCTCCAGCATCTAAACCTGTCTTTTATACTCGATAAGCTAGTCTCAGGCTGAGAATCAATTTATCTGGGCCTGGAAACCTGAGTTCCCTTCAAGAAGCCAAGTTACTTCCTATCTCCTCAATTACCATGGATTTCAGTTTGTTTATTATTATATTTCTTGTACTATTTCCATTCTGGATAACCTTGAATGAGGGGACGTTTATGCTTTCTTTCCAATCATGCTGTATTCCCCATCAGTGATTTACTCCTGCCACCATTGGATAAAGTGCTATGAACAGCACTGGTTATTGACCTCAAAGACTGCAACAACTGACAGGCATTTTGATACATCAACCCTATCTTTCTTTGGGAATACATGAATGGTGATCTGGCCCTTCTAGGGCCTTAGATTTTCTTTTCAAAACTTTTAGTACAGGTGATGATATTCTTAACACTGACAGTAGTTTATAGGCCACCAAAATTCTAGTTTTAAAACACTTCTTATTTATTTTACAGAATTATAGCCACAATGGTCTGGGTGTGATACATTGTATATATTTCAGGTATATTTTTATGAGAAGTAAACCTGAAATTGGTCTCAACCAACAAGTCCTCTCAGGGTCTGTAGTTTCACCTTTCCAGAAATATAAACAGAAAGCATATTTAGCACCTGGGAAGCTCATTTTTTCTTTAGGCTAAGTTCTAAATAGGTGGTGAGCCTGGCTGTTCTGACTCTCCCCCATCTATCATTGTACTGCTCCTTGGAGAGTAACCCCTTCCAATGTATCACAGTCTGGATTATCTCATTACATGAAAAACTGTTGTCTCAAGTGTTATTATATTTGATTTCATTACATAATTCTTTGAAAAATTTTCTTTGGCCGAATCTTTTCCTTAAGAATGTTAACTTTCATCCACAGTACAAATCAGTTTGAGAATCACCATGTGTTTGAATAAAGTAAATAGAGCTGCAATCAAAATACCAAAGTCTGTACTCTGGTAAACGAGCTGGAGAATACAGTCCAGAAATAAAGAGAGCCATGGTATGAGGATGTTAGACCTTGCAGATCATCTCATCTTGCAGACAAGGAAATTAAGGACAAGAAAAATGAAATGATTCACTCAAGTCACAGGATAAGTTCATTATTGAACATGAAGAGAACACATGTCCTGTGAAAGCTGTTTATCCTTCTATATCCCTTATTTTTAACATTGACTGCACGTTTGAATTACTTAAAGAACTCTTAAAAATACAGATGTCTGGGCCTTATCCGCAAAGATTTGGATTTAATTCATCTAGGGTGACAGCAAGTCATTTGTATTTTTAAGCTCCTTAGCCAGACTCTTCTACCATGCATCCAAGAATGAGAGCTACCAAACTGTATCATGGTGCTTCCCTAAAAGTAGAAGCATAAATCATTGATTTGGCGGCTACAGTGGAAATGCCTGTTCTCTCGAATGAATTTATTAAGACCTTTTCTTGATTAGGTATGTTGGAGGAGCTGGTACACAAATGGCATGATATGATAATAAGCCAATGTCGGGGTGTTGTCCCAGACACCTAAGTGATCCCCCTTTGGCTTATTACGAAAGGAATTCTAGCTTCAAGAATCTCCATGTTTTGGATCCCTGGGTGGCTCAGTGGTTTAGCGCCTGCCTTCGGCCCAGGGTGAGATCCTGGAGTCCCGGGATCGAGTCCCACATCCGGCTCCCTGCATGGAGCCTGCTTCTCCCTCTGCCTGTGTCTCTGCCTCCCTCTCTCTCTGTGTGTGTCTCTCATGAATAAATAAATAAAATCTTGAAAAAAGTCTCCATGTTTTGTAGAAGATGACTGGTTGTTCTTTATATCTTCTGCTTCAGGAAGCCATCACTGAACCTCCTTCTTTGCAGTCTTCTTTAGATGTCCTTCCTATGTTCTGTCACAGAACTATGTGATTCTGTGTGTCACCACAGATGCCATATTGCATAGGATTGAGATGAGGGATTTTTTTTTGGCCTGTTTCTCCCACTAGACTCTGAGAAATATTAGGGGAGGAATCAGCTACTTGTGTTTGTATCTTTGGAAATTTAACATATTTCCTGCCAGAGAGTACCTGAGAGGGGAACTGAATTTGGAGTTCTAAAAACACAATTACAATGAATTTAGTGAAACAAGAGGAGAAAATGTTGCCAATTCAGAATAAAGATAACAGAAGAGTGCCTGGTGCCAAAAGGACCAAAAATCTGGTTTGCCTCTGCTATTCTTGTAAGGAAAGAATATGATGCACAAAAGACTCTTTAGCCTGTTCCTTGCAATGTTGGATCCCCAGTGCTTTGAACAGGCTGACATATAGTAGGTGCTGAATGAATATTTGTTGGAATAGTAAAGTGTGTGATATCTTGTTCTTAACAAATAGATACACTTGCTCCTACTAATTCCTACTCCTATCACTTCCCCAAATATGTATGAATTTCTTACACATAGATTGTGGTCAATAATAATTAAATGTACGATTAGTTGAAGGTTCCATTCTATAAACTATTCCTATGCTCTTCAGATATTTCTTGTCTTAGACTGTGTTAGAAAAAGGAGGTGTCATTGTAGTCTGAAATAATGCTTCCCTGAAAGTAGAATTCTGGTGCCTTGCTGTAAGGGACATCACGGAGATCCTGTCTCACAGGTGTGAACCATACTGCCTGGAGTTCAAGTTGCTATGGTTCACTAATATATTTAGATATTCATTTACAGACAGGCTCAAAAGTCAAGACTAGTATCAAAACTGTCTCTCTAGGCCCAACATCAGTAACTGGGCTAACTCCCATCCACCTCTCCCACCAGGATTTTTTTTTAAAGATTTTTAAAATTTATTTATTCATGAGAGACACACAGAGAGAGGCAGAGACACAGGCAGGGGGAAAAGCAGGCCCCATGCAGGGAGCCAGACGTGGGACTCCATCCCAGGTCTCCGGGGTCATACCCTGGGCTGAAAGCGGCGCTAAACTGCTGAGCCACCTGGGCTGCCCTCCCACCAGGATTTTGTCCTAAATTACTATTTGGCCTCAGATTAGCCACTTGCTGCAAAGGACCAAAACCACTTTATATTCCAGATAAGTAGCCCACAAGGGCCAGTTGAGATATCAGGCTTTAGTCAAGTGGACTGGAATTCAAGGCTATTACTTTCAAGAAGAAACTAAATTATCAGGTCTTGGAGAGAAGCACCATTGTCTTATTTATTGTCCTTAAAAAAATCTTCGGTAACCCAGAAGCCAGGAATCATCCTGACACATCATGTTCTGAATCTAGATACCAGTAGAACATGGAGGTTCAGTGAAGAGGTAACATGTGACTTGAACAGCTGAAGCAGAACCATGAGAATATAATTTTAAATTGCAGCAACATTCTAAGCTCCACAAAATACAGACTGAGAATTGAGGAACAGGCTGTGGTAGGAGCACTATTGCTATATGACCTGTGTCAGTACTGGCCCAGAAACTAAGATGAGATAGTCCTATAGTTATGATCAGTTAGTAGGCAGGACTGTGGGGAGCTAAGGAGGTTAAGATAAACAGAAAAGAAGACAGGCACTAAGGTCCTATATTCATATAAATCCAAGAAAGCTCACAGGTCTATAGGGTTTTCTCCTTGCCTATTGAGTCTTTGGGAAGCTAAGTCCAAGGCGTATTTTCATGTTCATGGCAAGGATGTGGGTGAGGAAGGAGCAAGATAGTAGTTTGGTTTGGTATTTAAATGAGGAATAGCCAATCTCTTATTTTTTCCCAAATAGAAAAAATAAGCAAATATGTGTTGCATAAGAATAAGAATTTATCTGGGCTGCCTTAAATCTTTTCTGGAATGAAACAGAGAATAATAAGTAAAAATATAATTGATCATATTTAAAATCTCTTATGAGGAAGGAATGGAGGAGGGGATTTTTAAAACATTGAACTTTTGTATGGTAGGTATGCTAACGAAAATCTATTGATTTTTTCATATGACTGTAGAAACACATCTTTGGTAATTACAGTTCTTTTGATTTTAAAAATAAACCATACATTTGCTTGTTTTCACTACAAAACAGCATTAATAAAGACAGTGTAGTATTAGCATAAAGATGAATATATAAATCAATGGAAGAAAATTGAGAGTCCAGAAATAAACTCTTACATTTATTGCCAATTGATTTTTGACAGGATACCAAACATTTCAACAGGGAAAAAAGTCTTTTCACCAAATGGTACTGAGACAACTAGATATCTACAAGCAAAAGAATGAAGAGGGACCCTTACTTTACACCATACACAAGAATCAACTCAAAATGAATTGAAGACCTTAATATAAGGGTTCAAACTATTAAACCCCTAGAAGAAAACATAGGTGTAGATCTTAATGAATGTACATTAAGCGATGGCTTCTTAGTTATATCACCAAAATAAAAATCAACCAAAGGAAAAAAATGTTAAGTGGAACTTTATAAACATTTTAAAAAAGAGTATTTCAAATGACACTCAATAAAGTGGGTTTAATGCACGTAACAGGAGAAAACATTTGCAAATCATATATCTGAGAAGAGTGTGGAATACAGAATATTTAAAGACACCATTGCATCTCAGCAATAAAAACACGGATAAGCTGATCAAAACAGGAGCAAAAGACTTAAATAGAGATGTTTTTCAAAAATGATGTAAAAATGATCAATAAAGTGGTGCCTGGGTGGCTCAGTCAGTTAAGCATCTGTCTTAGGCTGAGGTCCTTATCTCAGGGTTCTAGGATGGAGGTCAGACTCTCTGCTCAGACTCACAGCAGTCTGCTTGTCTCTCTGCCCCTCCTGCTCATCGTGTTTTCTCTCTTTCAAATAAATAAATAAAATCTTGCAAAAAAAAAAGGTCGATAAATACATAAAGGATGCAAAACATCAATAGTGATTAGGTAAATGCAAATCTAAACCACAATAAAATACCATGTTACACTCTCTAGAATGGTTAGAATCAAAAAGACAGACATCATGCTTTGGTGAGGATGTGAAGTTGGAACCCTCAAACATTGCTGGAGGACATGTAAACTGTGCAGCTGCTTTTGAAAACAGTTTGGCAATTGCTTAAAAAGTTAAATATAAAGTTATCATATAACCCAGCAATTTCATTCCCAAAAGAACTGAAAAACATGTTTCTACAAAGACTTTTACAGAAATGTTCATAATAGCATTATTCATAATAGTTAATAAAATGAAAATGACCTAAATGTCTATCAACTTATGGACAGACAGGATGTGGTATATCCATTCAATGGACTAGTCTTCAGCAATGTCCATTAATTGAAGGATAAAAACTGAGATGTATTATCCAGCAATGAAAAGGAATGAGATACTGACATATGCATTGAAAGTGAAAAGAATTCCATATTGATACATAGCCCAACATGGATGGACTTTAAAAACATTGTAAGTGAAGAGTAAGTGAAAGAAGACAGTTACCAAAGATCATTGATTGTATAATTCCATTTATATGAAATGTCCAGAAGAAGCAAATGCATAAAAACGGACGTAGATTAGTGCTTGACAGGGGCTAGAGGGAAGGGGGAAATGAAGCCTGCTTCTGTGTAGGGAGTTTCTTTTTGGGGTGTCTAAATATTACAGAATTACATAAGGTAGTGATTTTTGCACACGCTATGACTATACTAAAGAACACTGAATTATACACTTTAAAAGGTTTAATTTTATGTGACATGAATTATGTCTCAATAAAGATATTATTAAAAAATATTGATGGCTGTCTGTAAACCTTGCCAGGAAATACAATGCATTCAGAATAGGTCCTCAAATTTTTCATAAACATTTTTCATCCAAACCCATTTGTAAGTTTTTCTTTTCACGCATCTGTTCCAAAGGAATATATATATATATATATATATATATATATTATCATACAATACATTATCATATTACCAAGGAGGAAAAAATCCAGCACTTACAGAAACTTAAGTACAAACAAGAAGCTTATCTGAGCAGAAACGAGAAATGTTTTGTTGGCAAGCCATGGAAAAACCAAACTTGTTCATTTAACTTCTTGCATTCCAAGGTCCATTTATGTCACGGGTTTGAGTCTAGTAACCGCATAACTTGTGATAACAGTTACTGGATATTTCTGCATTCATTTAGAGGCAACTTTTTATATTTGTGGCCATTTGTTGCAAAATGGGAATTTCGGTACTGACTCAATTAGTTGGCTTTATGAAGTTTCACAGAGGAAAGCAGAACACAAGAGAGAAAGAAAAAAAAAACATTCTTAGAAGTGTGAGGGTCTTTCAGAGCCCCGGAAGAGGAAGAGAGGTGCCTATGTGTGTGCATGCTCACAATCACAAAGGCAAAAGAGTGAAGGTTGAAGCCACAAGACTTAAAAAATGGTGATTTAAAATGATGACTTAGGAGAGTGCCATATAATAAAGACAGAGGACCTGAAATACTCATTTCTACCTCTCTGGAGGAACCTGTAATGTTCCAAAGGGGTTAATCATTGAACATCACAGGGCAAAGGCCCAAGACATCAGGAAGTTTCATAAAGATCAGCGGCCTATAGTTTCCTTTCATACTTTTTTAAACAAAGATAAACAGGACACAGGACATGTTCTTTTCTTAATAGCTTTATTGAGGTATAATTGATGTGTAATAAAGTGCAGTGTTTGTATCTAAAGTGCTCAATTTGGTAAGTTTTGCCATATGTTTATGTCTGTAAAGCCATCACCATAACCAAGACAGTAACCAATGAACGAATTCCACATCACCCAGAAATTTCCTACTGTTCCTTTGTAATCCTGTCTTCTTGTCCCTCCCTAAGCATATCACCTTATCTTCACAACTGTCCCTCCTTCCTCCACAGAGCACCTGCAAGTCTGCATTTGGTCACCGTAGGTTACTTTGTACCTTCTAGAGTTTTATATTAATGGAATCTTACGGAATCTACTCTTTATTTTCTAGCTTCTTTTACTTACATCATTTTGAAATTCATATGTGTTGTTATGTGTATCAATAATTCATTATTTTTATTGCCTATACCACAATTTCTTTTTTTTAATCATTTGACCTGTTGATGGACATTTGAGTTGTTTTCAGTTTGGGGCTGTTGCAAACAAAGCTACTCTGAACATTTGTATATAAGTCTTTATGTGGCCACGTGCTTTCATTTGCTAATAAATTAATTTTTTAAAACATACAAACTATTAATATGGCAATCAGGATTTATTTTGACTGAGAAATAGCATAGTAAAGTTCTTTTTTTTAACTCCAGGAGGAATTTATTTGTTATTAAAAAAAAAAACCTCTGCTACGAAATGACAAAACTACTGCTTATTTGAATCAGTTCTGTGTAACTATTTGTCAAATCATCCGTAGAACAATTATACAGTTACCTTGTCAACAAATGTAAATTAATTCTTTTCTATTTTTAAATATACACGTGTATATATATACTTTTTTAAAAAGTAGGCTTCACGCCCAGTGTGGACCCCAACACGGGGCTTGAACTCACAACCCTGAGATCGAGACCTGAGCTGAGATCAAGAGTTCAACTGAGCCACACTGGTGCCTCTATTTTTAAGTATATTTTATGTTAATTATAGATATCACCAAATTGCCAGTGATCTTTTCCCTTATACTCTGTAGTTTCTATTATTTTTTTCACCAGGTGTGTATAAATTGTAAAATAAAGCAAAATTGTTTGAAATTATTATTTTTTTTCCAATGGATAAAGCAATATTGAGAAAGAACAAAGCTAAAGGCATCACACATTTCAAACTGTATTACAAAGCTACTGTAATCAAACCAGTATGGTACTGGCATAAAAACAGACACATAGACCAATGGAACAGAATGGAGAACCCAGAAATAAACTCATGCAAATACAGCCAATTGATCTGTGATGAAACCACAAAAAATATGCAATGAGGAAAGGATAATCTCTTCATGAATGGTGCTGGGAAAACTGATATCCACATGCAGAAGAATGAAATCTCAACCCTTATACACAAAAATCAACTCAAACTTGATTAAAGACTTAACTGTAAAACTTGAAACTTTAAAACTCCTGGAAGAATGCATAGAGAAAAAAAACTCATTGACAATTGGCTTTGGCAATAATTTTTGGGGTATAACACCAAAGGTGCAGGTAACAATAGTAAAAATAAACAAATGAATATACATCAAACTCAAAAGCTTCCGCACAGCAAAGGAACCTATCAACAAAATGAAAATGCAACTTATCAAATGGAAAAAGAAAATATTTGCAGACCATCCATTTGATAAAACTTTAATATCCAAAATATATAAGGAACTCCTACAACTCAGTAGCAAAAAGACAAATAACTGATTAAAAACATGGTCAAAGGACTGGGATAGATATCTTTCTGAAGAGGAGAGCTAAATGACCAACAGGTACATGGAAAGATACTCAACATGGCCAACTATCAGGTAAATGCAAATAAAAACTGCAATGAGATGGTTAGGATGGCTATTATCAAAAAGACAAGTTATAACAAATGTTGGCAAGGATGAGAATAAGAAGGAAGCCTTGTGCACCATGGGTGGCAATGTAAATTGGTGCAGCCACTGTGGAAAACAATATGGAGGTTCCTCAAATAATTAAAAATAGAACTACCATATGATTCAGCCATCTTACTTCTGAGTATTTATTTAGGGGAAACAAAATCAGTATCACAGAGTGATATCTGCCTTTCTCTGTTCACTGCAACATTATTCAAAATTGCCAAGATATAGAATCAACCTAAATGTCTGAATGAAGAAAATGTGATATCTATCTACCTATGAATATTTTATCCATAAAAAAGAAGAAAACCCTGTTATTTGTGACCATATGGATGAACATGGAGGACATGGAGTTCAATAAAATAAGTCAGATAAAGAAAGGCAAATACTGTATGATCTCACTTATAGGTGGAATCTGCAAAAATCAGACATGCAGAATCAGAGAGTGAAACAGTGATTAGCAGGGATTGGGGGCAGGGGAATAGGGAGATGTTGGTCAAAGGGTACAGATTTATAGTTAATAAAATGAATAAGTTCTAGGGATCTAATCTATAGGATGGTGATTATAGTCAATAATACTCTACTGCATACTTGAAATTTGCTAAGAGAGTACTTAAGTGTTCTCATCTCTCACACACACACACACACACACACACACACCTCAAAAGGTAACTATGTGAGGTGATGGATGTGTCAATTATCATGATTATGGCAACCATTTCACAATGTATACATGTATCAAACCATCACATTGTACACCTCAATACATAATATTCTTGTAAATTATACCTACAATAAAGCTGGAGAAAAATTATTTAATTTCTTTTTCATTTGGTCCCCAAACTAATCCCTTTAAAATTTATATCATTCAGTAGTATCA
Organism: Canis aureus; assembly: GCF_053574225.1. Classification (NCBI taxonomy): domain Eukaryota; kingdom Metazoa; phylum Chordata; class Mammalia; order Carnivora; family Canidae; genus Canis; species Canis aureus. The sequence continues at coordinate 34,899,988 of NC_135649.1, read as the reverse complement.
TAATTATTATTATTATTATTTATATCATTTATATCATCAGTACTTTAAATATATTTTTTCATTATGATGTATCTGGATGTGCAAATTAAAAGGAAAAATTGAGGCAAGTTTTTATAAAGCTCAAGTTGAAGATTTTCTCTTTAAATTAGTAGTTTTATTATGATTATTTTTAACGATGTAAGAGATTGGGCCAGAATTCTCCACATAAATACTTCAGAGCTTCACTTGACTGTTTATATGAAGGTGTTCACAAATATCATTATAAAGTGGATTTGGGGGGCACCTGGGTGGCTTAGTTGGTTGAGCATCTGTCTTCAGCTCAGGTCGTGATCTCAGGGTTGGGCTTCCTGCTCATTGGGGAATCTGCTTCTCCCTCTCCCTCTGCCCCCTCCCGGCTCATGCTCTCTCTCTCACTATCTCTCTCAAATAAATAAATAAATAAAATCTTCAAAATTAAAAAAGAAAGTGGATTTGGGCATATGGCCTTTCACGAGAAACACTTTGTCATATAATATGAATGAACTGGGCAAGGGAGCCTGGGTGGCTCAGCGGTTTAGCGCCACCTTCAGCCCAGGGCCTGATCCTGGAGACCCGGAATCCAGTCCCACATCAGGCTTCCTGCATGGAGCCTGCTTCTCCCTCTGCCTGTGTCTCCCTCTGTGTCTCTCATGAATAAATTAATAAAATCTTAAAAAAATGAACTGGGCAGCTGACAAGTTTATCACAGTGTATTAGATAAAAATTGGAATGTATTTCTTCTTTCAAAGGAAAGGGTTTTGGAAAACATTGAGTTTTCTACCACAAACCTATTTTCTGTATCTTTCTTTCCTTTGATCATGACAATAATTTATAAGGTATCATCCCAATCCAGCCCAAATTGATATATTGTGAGAGCTCTTCTGTGCCTTTTCATGAGGGTTTGGGATATCTTCACAGTGTTTGCTAAGAAAAAGAAGGTGAGAATGGGAAGAATTGTGTTCCTCACATCCTGCATATATTAGTGTTGGGACATCTTTAAAGGACACTCTAGATAAATCATTAATAATAATGTACTTATTTATAATATTTTATAATAATTTTTATAATTTTTATAATTTTATATTATGTATATAATAATAATTTTATAATTTTTATAATAATTTTTATAATAATTTTGTACTTATCTTGTGAGAAACTTCATATATGCTATACCACACTATGCTAAAATCCTCATGAGAGTCTCAATGGATAAGTAATAGTATTATCTTCTTTTAACAGAAGACTTGAGGCTAGAGAAGTTAAATAGCTTGCTCCTAATCACCTGACCTGAAACAGGCAGAGTGGGAGTGGAACCTGACTTGATGAACTCTATTGGTCTTTCTTGAAGGAGGGAGATCATGTTTATTTAACACTTATTTAAGTGTTAGGTGCGTTATAAAATTCTCAACACTTATCATTACCATAGGCACCTGGGTGGCACTGTCAGTTAAGTGTTCAACTCTTGCTTTTGGCTCTTATGGTGATCTCAGGGTTGGGAGATGGAGCCCCATGTCAGGCTCTGTGCTCAGCAGAGATTTTGCTTGAGATTCTCTCTCTCCTTCTCCCCCTGCTCTTCCTACTCATGCTCTCTCTCACAATCTCTCTCTCTTTCAAATAAATAAATAAATCTTTTTTATTTTTTATTTTTATTTTTTTTTAATTTTTATTTATTTATGATAGTCACAGAGAGAGAGAGAGAGAGAGAGGCAGAGACACAGGCAGAGGGAGAAGCAGGCTCCATGCACCGGGAGCCTGATGTGGGATTCGATCCCGGGTCTCCAGGATCGCGCCCTGGGCCAAAGGCAGGCGCCAAACCGCTGCGCCACCCAGGGATCCCTAAATAAATCTTTTTTAAAAAACAAAACCTAATCATCACCATACTTCAGGGAGAAAGAACCATTATGGCCTCCATTTCATAACTACATGTATTTCTATAAGGAAACCAAAGTGCAAAGAGGTTTAATAATGTACTCAATGGCACATACACTGGAAGTAAGCAGAAGCCCAGGAAGATGAAGACAATCCAGGTATTCTTACCCGTAGTCTAATGCTCTTACTTCTATGCCACATCTAACAATAGGTTAGGAGAATATCTTGAGAAGACCTGGATAGCAATTCTCTTTCCTGTGCATTTTGGGATCAAGCTGGGTCTTGGGTCTATGCTTTTTGCCAGAATAGTAGTGGGAATTCTGGAGTTTGAAGAATGGGGAGAAACAAAGTTAACATGTTTGCAATGCTGTGCAAAGCCCAATGAAGTGGTCTAAATTTTTCCTTTATTGGGTCCAAATTGATACCATTCACTCATTTCTGCTTAAAATTATTATAAACAGAAAGTAAATTCAATGGCTTTGTAAGCAAAATCATCTGGAATATTCAGAAGCCAAACATCTTCTTCCCTTTGCCCACAATCTCAGAATAAACTCATATGGCAGATTCATAGAATAAAGGAACACAAAATTAATCAAATATTAATTGTTTTCTTTTCATATAATAGGCAATAAAGCAATAGTACACTTCATATAAAAGTATACCAGTGCTCAGGGAAATGGAGATAAATACGAAACTGAAAATACCCAGTAGGAAAAGACTAGAGTTTAATCAACAATGATATATGTGTATAGAATACTAATGTTATGGTATTTAGACATTTTTGGTATCTGGTGATAGCTACTAATCAGCTGCAGTTTTGTTTAAAAAAGAGCTTCCAGGGGCATCCTGGGTGGCTCAGCGGTTTAGCGCCGCCTTCAGCCCAGGGCCTGATCCTGGAGACCCAGGATTGAGTCCTGCATTGGGCTCCCTGCATGGAGCCTGCTTCTCCCTCTGCCTGTCTCTCTCTCTCTCTCTCTCTCTTTCTCTGTGTCTCTCATGAATAAATAAATAAAATACTTAAAAATAAATAAATAAAATAAAAATAAAAGGAGCTTCCATAATGTATGGAAATATGAATCTTATTTAATATTTGAGAATGTCCAAGAATTCTCAGAAATTTAAAGGCATAATTTATTTAAATAATTTAAATATGGGACCAATCCCTAAACCACCATGCCTATAAAAAAAACCAACTTAGATCTAGAGTATAAATTGTTGGGAGAACTGTACAATTCAATGACACTGAACCAATGTACTAAAAATGTCCATTAACAGCCTTTTAGTTTCAGAAAGATTCATATTATGTTCAGCTAATGATTTAATAGCAGGTGAAAGATCTTATCATTTCTTTGAATTTCTCAAATTCTAGTTCTATTTTTTAAAAGCATGATGTATTGGTCTAATACATTTAATATCATTGAGATAATCATATTCAAATACTTGAATTTCATCAAAGGTGGAATAATCCATTCAAATTGTTCAATGCCTGAGACTTGCATTTCAAATACTATTTATTGCATTTTTAGAATTGCACAAATATAACTATTGTAAAAACTCAGAAAATATAAAAATTGTGTGAAGAAGAAAATAAAAATCAAGTAGTACCTCACTACTTAGAGATAACCCATTGTTATTTTTAGTATATATCTTTTTCAGGTTTTCTGTACTTTTTCTACACTCTTGAAAAACAGCTTTCTCCACACATACTTTTTGCATCTTGTTTTTTTTTTCCTTCACGTGATATTGAATTTGCTTTTTCCGTCTTAGTCACACTTCAGCCTGCTCCAACTTTCCATCATCCCAATGAAACTGATGAACCAAATGGCCACTTTGTTGTCTTCATCTTTCTCCATGACTCAAAGTGCATCGTATAATATAGTAGCCACTATCCACATTTGGCCGTTAAAAGCAACTCAGTTTTTCAGTCATGGTAGCCAATTTCAAGAGAACAATAGCCACTTGTGGCTGGTTGTACATGGGTCAGACAGCACAGATCTAGAATATTTCCATCACTGCAGGAAATTCTTTTGGACAGTGTTTTTTCAGCCCTCCAAAACCTATTTTCCTCTAAGTGTCCCTTAGTCTGGTAAATGGTATCAATGTTAGTTGTTGGCCTAAAAATCAAAAGTCATTTTTATTGATATCCTTCCCTCTACTGACACAGAGAATCTCTCTCTTATTTAATAAAGGAGAAATACTTAAATCATGATAGATGAAAACGTTTAAAAATAAAGTACAAATTAAGTGACAATACAACGAATGTGATGTTCACATCCAAAAAGGTTGAAGAGTAAACTGGACAAAAAGCAATATTTCATGTTCATAAACAGACATTCTTGATGGAAAATATACTTCAGATCATAAAGGGAATACTGGTGAATGTGCAAGAAGAAACAGCAGAAAAATCTACCTCAGGGGGTGGATTTTTTTCCTCAGAATTGAAATCATCAAGGTAACCAAAAATGCATAATATTTTTGTGCATTTAGATAATTCATTTAATCATCTTGTTCTAAAATATACAGTATAGTACCAGAAAACACATTATCTGTTCAAATACTAAATATCAACAGAAAAGGAGATTTAAAAAAAAAACTTCTACTATAGCGAAAAATTATAAAATACCTCAGAATAACTTTCGGAAATGTGTAGGATCTCCGGAAATCATAGAATTTTATTTTGGCAAATAAGAGAGAAAATTACTAGTAAATAAAATATGTACTACATAATTTGACAGGAGGAGAATTTGATGAACAGATAATAACTATCATCTCTAGTGCTAATTTAGTGGTGTCACTAAGATAATTTTGAACTTAATAATGAAGGGATCTTGCACTACCAGATTGCAAATATTTATGTATTGCAAAGCTAAAATAAGTCAAGGTGTAATTGATACAAGAGAACAAAAATTCTTATCTATATAATCTGTGTCTTTATCAATGTCTATGAACTTTATTATAAAGGTGGTTTATTCCACATTAGAAAATAATGATGAGCAATTTGTTAACACTTGTTAATCCTAATCATAGCAGGAAAAGTTGAAAAAACTTTACAAAATAAAACTAAGAATTGAACTCATATGTAGAATTTAAGAAACAAAGCAGATGAACATAGGGAAAGGGAAGGACAAATAAAACTAGAGGCAAATAGAGAGGAAGGCAAACCCTAAGAAACCTCCCATTTTTTAAAAGATTTAAAAAAAATAAAAATAAAAAAAAATAAAAAATAAAAATAAATAAATAAATAAAAAAATAAAAGATTTTTATTTATTTATTCATGAGACACACAGAGACATAGGCAGAGGGAGAAGTAGACTTCCCACAGGGAGCCCGATGTGGGACTTGATCCCAGGACCCTGAGATCACGCACGACCTGAGCCAAAGGCAGATGCTCAACTGCTGAGCCACCTAGGTGTCCCAACCATAAGAGAATCTTAACTCTAGGAAACAAACTGAGGGTTGCTGGAGGGGAGAAGGGTGGGGGGATGGGGTAACTAGGTGACAGGCACTAAGGAGGGCACCTGATCAAATGAGCACTAGGCATTGTATGCAACTGATAATCACTAAATTCTACCCCTGGAACTAATAATACACTATATGTTAACTAAAATGAATTCAAATAAAAACAATTTTAAACCCTAAGAATTGACCATTAAAAAAATTCTGTATGTAAAAAGCTCACAAATAATTATACTAAAAAACCCAAAGGATATTGAAACATTTGCAACACTTGAGAGGATAAGGGTAAGTACCTTACCATGTTGAGTTCTAACAAATAAATGAGCACAGCTGAGACTATCCTAACAGAAAAAAATGTTTGTAGGACAAGACATGGAATTCACAAAAGAAGGAATACAAATGGTAAACCTACAAAAAATCAATTCCATATTCTTAGTAGTCAAATTTAAGCTAAAAGAACTCTGATAACGTTGCTTCTCTAGCTTCTCTATCAAAATGACACACGTTTCTTTATGATTAGGTATCCAGTATTGGCAAGAAATTGAAAATTTTCATACTTTGCTGGTGAGATTGTAATTTACCAGAAACTTTAGGTAAGGAAGTTAAATAATATATGCAAAAAGCCTTTAAAATATTTAACTATGAAAACTTTGACTCAGAAGTTCCAATGGGCATAAATTCAATGGAATTTAAAGGATAATGCTTCATTTTTCTGTCCAATATTTTTCATAAGAATTATGAATTTATACATATATAAACAAAGCAAGTATATATATGTATTTCATTCATTTTAATCACTACATATATATATATATATTTTAAGATTTTATTTATTTATTCATGAAAGACACAGAGAGAGAGGCAGAGACATAGGCAGAGAAAGAAGCAGGCCCCCCAAAAGGAGTCTGATACAGGACTCAATCTCAGGACCCCAGATTTACAACCTAAGCAGAAGGCAGATAGATGCTCAACCACTGAGCCATCCAGGTGCTCCTATACATATTTATATTTATATATATGAATATATTTATTTATACATGTATATGTATATATATATGGGTTAGTACACTGTATGTTTATATATATAAAATATACAGGATCAGTGTGTGTACATATATATATACACACACACAGATATATTGAACACAGCAACAATATATATTTATATGTTATATAAATAACATTTATAAATATAAACAAACAAAGCAAGATCTATCCAGACTTGGTGATAGCCATTAAATAAAGTATCTACATTATACTTGTCCCTGCTTTGTCCAGAAGAATGATGACCCAATCGCCTTTTCAGATACATCAGGGCTCTTCTCATTTCTGTTCCCACCCACAGACTTTACTTCTAGAGTTCTACCTCTCAGGATATAGTATCTACTGTAGGCTTCTTGACATGCTGTATTCTGGCAATTGCAATTCCTGTATGGAATCAAGAAGAGTGGAGAGGTTGAGATAGTGAATAGCCCTTGCCTTGCCCCAAAAAGCAGCTCCCTTGAAACAGAGAGAAGCCTATCCTGTTCTTTGACTGGTCTGATCCTTGAGTCTCACATCTAGGGCACATATAACCATGAAGACATAAAGCACTTCCCACCTCTTTACAGGTTGGCATACTTCAGCTAATTGTTGCTTGTAACTCATCCCTTGATTTTTTTAAAGCTAAGTTTCTGGTAATACTGACAGTTCAAGGTTTTATTTTAGCTTATATCTTTTGGGGCATCCTTATAGGTATTTTGGTGGGAGATTGAGAGCAGCTGATTCGGAATTTGCTGGCCAAAAGCCATTATAATCTTAAAATTATGATCAATTGTCGATCTTTTTTTCCCTGACTGTGAAAGAAATCTTTTCATCTTATGGAAGTGGGTAGAATAATTAAATAATCATTAGGCATTTTAAATATCTTTTGGGGAGAAAATAGAGTATAATTTTTATATAGCTTCATGAAGATATAATTTACATTACATGAAATCCACCCATTTAAATTCTACAATTAATTTTTAGCTGTTTAGAGAGTTGTGCAACCATCACCATTATCCAATTCCAGAACATTTCATCACCCCAAGAAAGAAACCCTGTACCCATTAACAATCACTTCCTGTTTACTCCTAACCCCCAACCCAAGCTCCTGGCAACCATTAACCTACTTTCCATCCCTGTGGATATGCCTGTTCTGGACATTTCATATAAATTGAATCACACAATACATGTTTTTTTGTGTCTGGATTCTTTCATTTAGCCTAATATTTTCAAGATTCATTCCTATAGTAGCATGAATCAGTAAATCATTTCTTTTTATTACCAAATAATGTTCCATCGTATGGATATAAAATATGCATCAGTTTGTGAACATTTGGGTCATTTCCACTTTTGAACTATTATGGATAATGCCGCTATGAAAATTCATATATTTTAGACATATTTTTTTGTGTACATACCTAGGAATGGAATTGCTGGATCATACAGTAACTTTATGTTTAACTTTGGGGAACTGCCAAACTATTTTTCACAGTGGATTCACTAATTTACAACCCCCCAGCAATGTCAGAGGGTACCAATTTCTCCACATCCTCACCAACATTTGTTTTTTTCTCACCAACATTTGTTATTTTGTTTTTCTTTCTTTCTTTTTTTAAAAAATTCTAGGGATCCCTGGGTGGCGCAGCGGTTTGGCGCCTGCCTTTGGCCCAGGGCGTGATCCTGGAGACCCGGGATCGAATCCCACGTCGGGCTCCCGGTGCATGGAGTCTGCTTCTCCCTCTGCCTCTCTCTCTCTCTCTCTCTGTGACTACCATAAATAAATTTAAAAAAATTAAAAAAAAATAAAAAATAAAAATTCTAGCCATCCTAGTGTATGTGAAGTTGTATGTCATTATAGCTTCGATTGGCATTTCCCTGATTACTAGTGATGTTGAGCATCTTTTCATGTGTTTCTTGGCCATTTGCATATCTGTTCTGGAGAAATGTCTTTTCGTGTAAACAGAACAAAATTTTTACAATGTATGATATTTATTGTCAGCAACCATGAGTGAAAAGCTATCTGGAAAATACTCGAAAAATAAAATAAAATAATAAATAAAATAAAATAAAATAAAATAAAATAAAATAAAATAAAATAAAATAAAATAAAATAAAATAAATAAAAATGCAGGTTGTTGGGATCCCTGGGTGGCGCAGCGGTTTGGCGCCTGCCTTTGGCCCAGGGCGCGATCCTGGAGACCTGGGATCGAATCCCACATCGGGCTCCCGGTGCATGGAGCCTGCTTCTCCCTCTGCCTGTGTCTCTGCCTCTCTCTCTCTCTGTAACTATCATAAATAAATAAAAATTAAAAAAAATATAAAAAAATGCAGGTTGTTTAGAAGGAAATACATCATATCTTTCTGTTTTTATTGCATTTTGAAATTCCTTGTGTAGAGACCAAACCTTATCAGAGATACCATGTGAGATCATCAGAAAACATCCTATTTTTCGTCCTACATTCCTAATTATATTGGTCTGTTGATGGTAAGATCTCTTCATTTATGTTATCTAAATAAAAAGCAGGATCAATTTCTTTACTTTTAGAATTTTGAACTGTAAAATGCATTAGATATTATTGTGAATTTATGTTAAAAACGGTTTTGTTTTGTAAATCAAATTCATTTTTAACAGAGGAGGAGACTGAATCTATATGTGGCAGGATACTTTTTTTCCCTTTGTTTTTAAGGATCCCTTATCTTAAAGGAGATAAGGAAAGTATTTGGGACTGACCAACATAATTCATGTCTTAAATCTATTCAGTGCCTATTTCTATTAAGAAAATATGTTCTTTCTACCACTTTCTTATTGTAGCCTCTTTGTTGCTTCTCCCTTACTTTCTAGCTGAGACTAGAGGTGAGCCTGATTGGGCCATGTGTTCTTACTACCCCCAAGTGGCTTCTGATTGACCTACAGCTGGACTCAATAGCAACAGGAAGTTTAAGCAATTTGAGAAGGAACACATTTCATATTTGGACCAGTTTGACCCAGAAGAGGATTATTTCTCTACTTCTTCTTTCCTTCTGATTTAGCAAGAGAATATATGGACAGGTTGTTTAGAAGGAAATTCCGTTTGGATTGGCAACTGTTTAGAGTGAAACCTATAGTGGAAGCGAAATTCTTCCTGCTTTTCTTTATACACACAGGACTTTTCACTGTGCTCCAAAGGCTGCGGGGTGGCCTCCACGGCCCACACTCTATCCATCTTCCATTTCTGGTCCCTCCCAGACCCATTCATCTGCCTTCTCAGTTCATCCACTATCTGTGGCTACTTAGCAATTAGTCAGTAATAGAAATGTTTGCTTAGAGATGAGAGTCACTGTTCCCACCATTATTTTTCCAAGCATCTGTCTAATATTTTATCTGTCGTCCTTTTTTTTTCTGTCGTCCTTTTTATGCAACATGACCTTTTTTCTCATTAATCAACTTGATCATGTATGCCTTCCTAGAAATCTCTCTACTGATTCCTGGTCTCAAATAAGAAATTTAAAATAGGATCTTTTTGAGGGTAAATATTAAAGGTGGAGGGGAGTATTTGAAATCACTTTCTGAATTCTTCCTCTCTTAATATGTAGTTAGTGAAGAAGATATAGTAGAAAATTCAGTGGTTCATTATTCATACGTATGTAGGTGTGGACGTGGGTGTAACTGTCTATGCTCTTCTCAATTTGCATTTAGTGTAAAGCACAGACACAAATACTTATTAACTGGAAGATTATTATTTCCTTAGTAATAAAAAAGTTTCAATCCCAGCCTGGAGGATGGGGAATCTAGGGTCACAAAAATTATTTAAGACAAAAACTTAATTCAAATGGAACTTGGCTGCAGATCCAAAGCTCCTCTGGTGTGCTATTATATGAAGGCTTACTTTCTGTTCCCTACCATTACCTGCAGGTGGCACCCTTTCCACAAACTAATTTCTCAAGACCCTAAAAGGTAGGCACTCCCACCTTGCCAACAGAACATTTAACACTGAAAAGGTCAAACCACTACAGAAAACCGCCCTACATCACAGAATATACTAAACAAGAAAATTTGGGTACTTTATGCACATCTCAAAGATGACAACAGAAAGAGAAAATGAGAGAAAAAAGAAATCTCATAGAGCTGCATACTGAAACTTCAATGAGAATCAGAACACATCAACAAAGATGAGCATGTCTTAAAGACTTTCACGCTTTCTCAAAGAATGAACTAAAATGCTTCGAAACTTCTGCATGCTAATAGGACCTGTGTGCCAAAAGGAGCTACCAGGGAACAAAGCATGTTGCTTCAAAAGAACAACATCTGAAACAGAGTTCTTAAGAAGAAATTATCTTAAAATGGTTATTGCAGTCCCCTACTTAAAATGATCCCTTTTCAGAGGTTCCACACCTCCTGCAACAGTTCTGGGTGAAGAGCAACTTCTAGTGTTTCAGCACTGTCTCAGGAATGTCAAGCAGCTCATTTGTTCCTGACCTCCCTCAAATAATGTGTTTTATAACCAATGAAAAAAATAAAAGCAAGTCTGAACTTTATCTACTCTTGAAGCTAACCCTGGATGTAACATGTGGTTGTTTTTTTTTCTACTTGAGCCCACACAAGAACAAAACATCAGAAGCCAGGTTTTAGGGTCGGAAGTAGACATTATAATGCTGTGCTACATAGAGGTCAACATGAAAAGCCACTAATATTGTGACCCAGAATATAAAAAGTTTGAGATCAATTTGCTTGGTAATAGCAATATAAAAGTAAGTGTCTTCTGTGACCAACCTTCCATACCTCCCTCACAAATAATTCCCTAATTCCTTTGAGTGTGTGGTTTTATATTCATGACCACTGTGCAGAATTCAGGGCCCCGAAGGAAACTAGGCTTTGCAGGCCTATTCTGGTTTTGAAATAGAGAGTGAAGGCTGGGGTAAACAAGAACCTGCTTTCATATGGAGGAAAAAAAAAGTCCCATTTTGTTTCCATTCCATTCCCTTTACTTATGATTATGTATTTAGGCCAAGATTGGCAAACTACAGCCCAGGCAAAATCCAGCCCACCACCTGTTTATGTAGATAAAGTTTAATTGAAACACAGCCAGGCCACTCATTTATGTATTCTCTATGGTTGCTTTTGCATCACAACTGCATGGTTTTTAGTAGTTGTGACAGAGATCATCATCATCTGGCCTGCAAAACTGAAAATATTTTCTTTTCCTGACTCCCACACTATGTGATAATACCCCTACCCCACCCTTCCGGAAAGTAAGTTGCATGGCAGCCTGGACTATATATATCTCACCTATTACTGTATTCCCTTCCCCTGACACGATGTCTGGCACAAAATTGATGCTCAGTAAATATTAGCTGAGTGAATGAGTGAATGAATGTTACCCTGAGCATGTTGTGGCATTAAGTCTTTCTCTCCATGCTGGCAGATGACAGTGATCCCACATTTTTCAGGCACCTATGTCACGAAGCCTGAACCAGAAGATTGGAAGAGAATCAAGGCTGGAGAAGCAACAGAAGCAGAGGCTTCACATTAGAATCACATCATTTGCATAGCACATGCACGCACATCTCTCTTAGATTGTGTTTACAACAATGATGGTCATCATTTATGAAGTCTTTGGTGTGGGTCAGAAACTTTGTGTGTGTTGTCTTATATGACATTCACAGCACTGTAGCACATGCACTGTTATGATTCCCATTCTACAAATAAGAAATGAAAACTCAAAGGTTAAATAACTTGATAAAGGGCACAGATAGTACAGAAGCAGGGTGACTCCAGGCAGTTTAATTCCAGAACATGGTGTTAAAGAAGCAGAATTTGTTGTTTAATAAAAACGTCTTTTGTTTTGTTTCTTTTGTTTTGTTATGATGGTCAGAAGAGTTGCAGAGATTTTTTTTACTTGGTCCACAGATCTGCAAAAAGCCTTTCTAACTATAAATACCAACTCCCCCCACCCTCCATTCTTGTGACAAGAAACAAGAAGTATCCCTGCACTAAGCTCTCCAGAAGGTAAATGCTGATGAAAGAGTAGGTCCTGAGGAGGTAAAAACGAATAATGGTTAATAATGACAGATGCTTCAGAGACAGTGATAAAGGATGTGGACACTGGATTTGATCATCTTTGCTAGAGCAGTTTCGATGCAAGGGTGAACTTTGATACCTATCAGTGGAAGGTTAAAAGGGAATGAATGTACCCAATCCAAAGACATCACAAGAGAAAAAAAGTAAACTACAGACCAATATCCTTTATGAATAAAGACATGACAAATCCTAAACAAAATTCTAGAAAACCAAAATAAATTATGCAACGTGCAAAAAAGGAGTATGTACCACAGCCAGGTAGAATTTACCCCAGTGATGCAAGGTTGACTCAACACATATAAATCAATCAATGCAATATACCATACAAGTAGCATGGAGAACAGTATTCTCACTAGACATAGAAAAAGCATTTAACATCTTTCATCACCTTTCATCATAAAAGCATTCAACAAACTAGGAATAAAAAGAAACTTCTTCAACCTGATAAGGGGCATCTAGGAAAACCCAGAGATATCAACACAGTTAATGCTGAAAGACCAAAAGCTTTCCCCTTAAGATCAGAAAAAAGACAAGGATGCCCATTCTTCCCAATTCTATTCAACATTGTGCTGGAGCTTCTAGCCAGAGCATTAGGGAATAAAAAGAAATAAAGACCATCCAAATTTCAAAGATAGAAGTAAAACTATCTCTATTCACAAATTACATGACCCTGTATACAAAAAAGAAAGAGAAAGAAAGAAAGAAAGAAAGAAAGAAAGAAAGCCAACATAAGAAATCCACACAAAAACTATTAGAACTAATAAACAAACTCAGCAAAGTTTCAGGGTATGAGATCAATATACACAAATAAATTATACAACTACATACATTGTATACTTTGATATTGTATTCCAATGAAATTCCTATATAATGAATAATCGGAAAAGCAAATTAAGGAAACAGTTCCATTAAAAAATATCAAAAAGCATGAAATAGTTGGGAATAAACTAAGAAGGTGCAAAACTTACACAGTAAAGACATGGTTGAAATAAGTTAAAGACATATGTAAATGTAAAGACAGCTTGTGTTCATGTACTAAAAGAATAATATTGTTAAAATTGCAATACTCTCAAAATTTACTCACAGATTTACAGCAAATCCTATTGAAATCTCAGCTGTATTTTTTGTTGTTGTTGAAATGGACAAGCTGATCCTAAAGTTCATAATGAATCATAAGGGACCTGGAATAGCTAAAACTATTTTGAAAAAGAACCAGGTTGGAGGATTAACACTTCCCAACATTAAAGCTTAAGCTCCTCTAATATTACAAGATTATTTCGTAGTGGCATAAACATGGTGATAAATGAATAGAATTGAAAATATAGAAATAAACCTATACATTTACATACACTTGATTTTCAATAAAGATACCAAGACATTACAATGGGGAAAGAAGAATGTTTTCAACAAATAATGCTTGGACAACTGGATATCCACATACAACAGGATGAATTGAGAACCTCACCATATATTATACAAAAATTAACTCAAATTTCATCAAAGATCAAAATGTAAGAGTTAAAAATGTAAAGCTGTTCACAGAAAGAATTAAGTGTAAATTTTCATGAACTTGAATTTGGCAATATATTTTTTTGGCAATATATTCTTAGATATGATACCAAACACACAAATAACAAAAGAAAAAATAGAGAAATTGGAATTTATCAAAATTAAAACTTTTGTGCTTCAAAAGACACTATTAAAAAAGCAAAAAGGCAACCCATAGAATGGTAGAAAATATTTGCAAATCATATACTCAATAAGAATCTAGTATCCAGAGTATATAAAGAACTCTTACAACTCAATAATGAAAAGACAAATAAAAAACCTAATTTTAAAAGGAACATAGGATCTAAGTAGACATTTCTCCAAAGCAGATTATGCAAATATCCAATAAGCACATGAGAAGATGCTCAATATCATTAATCATCAGAAAAACGCAATTCAAAACCACAATGGGATACATTTCACACCTACCAGGTGTGTCTGTCAAAATGACAAATAACAAACACTGGCAAGGATGTGGAGAAGTTGGAAGTCTCATATATATAGCTGATGCGGATGTCGTAATGTGCAAATACTTTGGAAAACAGTTTGGCAGTTCCTCAAATTTTAAACTTGGTTACCATATGACACAGCAATTCCACTCTTGAGTATATACCCAAGAGAACCAAAAATATGTCCACACAAAAACATGCACACAAATACTCATAGTAGCATTATTCACAATAGCCAAAATGTAGAAACAATATCAATTTCATCAATTGATGAACATATAAACAAAATATTGTATATGCATAAAATGGAATATTATTCAACTGTAAAAGGAATGAACTATTGACTTGTATTATAACATGGATGAACGTTGAAAACATTATGCTAAGTGAAAGAAGCCAAATGCAGAAGGCCACATATTGTATGATTATATTTATTCAAAATGTCCAGAATGGACAATTAGTGGTTGCTGGGCTTGGGTCAAAGGGGAGATTGGGTAGTAACTGTTCATGGGTGTGGGGTTCCTTTCTGGGGTAACATCCCAAGACTGGATAGTGGTGATGGTTATGAATATACCAAAATCATTGAATGGTACACTTTAAAAAGGCAAATATTATAATAAGTTACATCTCAATTTTTAAAAGATTTTATTCATTTATTCATGAGTGACACAGACACAGAGACATAGGCCAAGGGAGAAGCAGGCTCCCTGCAGGGAGACTGATGTGGGACTCAAACCACTGAGCCACCCAGGAGCCCTACATCTCAATTTTTACAAAAGGAGTAGATCCTGAGGAAATGGGGAAAGAGCCATATATTGCAAGTTTAATCATTCTGAGACTAGGATATGGTAAAAGACTGGAACAATTCCTCGATAGAAGATCAGGGTCAACTACACAAATTACAGAATGGGGAATCTTAGCTGTGTTTGAAAGTGTAAGGAACCAGTGGAGAACCAGAAACTGAAAAAAAATTGGATGGAGACAGGGAACACACTTCTAATGGCTTATCTCTAATTACAGCAGAGCACTAGGGATGCATAAGTGCAGTTGGTTTCCTTTCTATATAGCGTTGGTAGCTTCTGACCTCAAATGGAGAAAAGAGCCAAATTATCCAATTAATCTTCCCATGTGTAATATTTACAGTACATACGCATGACTTAGTTTCTTTGTAGCAAATGCACACAGAGATTTAACGGCTGTTACTTTGTAATAGATATAAAATTGATAGCCTCAAAATAAATGAAAAGGAGAAAAGAATGAGTCAGACTGGGTTTACTAATTTTCCAATGTTGAAAGAGAAGGAAAAAGCCCTTGCAGATGCTGTATGTTCAAGCTGTATATGATTAAAGGCAATAAAGGCAAAATATTGTTATGCATTGAGAATAGCAATTTTTCTCATACCATTTCTCCAGAAAGTATAAGTCATTTATAATCTGTTTGCATAGTAAGGCTTTTTTTTTCTGTGTATATGACATTTTATGGATTTGCCTTGAAGTTCTATGGGAGTGAGCTGAGACTCCCCACAGCAGAAAACTGAATCCAGAGCTGGAAACAGATCTTGCAAAAGGAAAGAGGAAAACACAGTGTAGCCCAAAATGATGCAGTCTGGCCTCTTTCTGCATAGTGACAACACCACCTTTTCACATTAGTGACTTGACAAGAACCAGATCCCAGAAATCTGCCTGTGTTGTGTAAGGGAGGAAAAATAATTTTCCCTCCACCCTTCCATGTTCTTGGCTGAGAGCCCTCTATAATAAAAAGACAGATTAACAGGAGAAAAACAAACAGAAGTTCAGTAACATGTATACCTCCCGTATATATAGGACATACTTAGGAAAACTGAGTAATTCTCCCAAACGGTGCAAGTCATCTCTTTCTACACCATCTCCAGGTAAGGCAAAAGACATTGTGCGTGGGGGCCAATTATGAGAGGTTACCAGGAAAAGCCCAGTAAGTATGGGTAGGGTTGTTATGCAGACTTAAGTCAATTACCTTCTCCACTGATAAGAGTTTCTAGAGATTTAGAGTCATCCTCCTCTTCCTGGTACAACCAGAATGACAGACAAACTTACAAATGAAGATCTCCCTTATAAGTGTAAATGTCTCCTACAAAAGGGTAACTTCTACTCATATTTTGGAGTTTTTACATTGTCTACGATTTCTTAAAAGTAATCAGCCTAAAATAATCCTTATGCCGAAGAGTCATATTTTGGGCTGGCAAATTCTGCTCTATTTCAAGGTTGAACAAGTGCTGATTGTGACAAATACTGCTGGAGAAACCAGTGATTTTTGGATTGTTCAAAGGACAGTAGTTAACCAATAGGTGCCCTTTGTACTTTGAATATTTAACTAAGCAGTTTTCCCTTCACACTCTTAAGTCTTCAGGTAATATAGAAATATAGATAGACCCGTTATCTTGTCTTGGATTAATACATGCTACTATTAACAGGGCATTGTGAATGATGGGAGGCTAAACCAGCATTGATTGTTCAGGTAGATTCAATTCTCCCCACAGCTCCCTTACTAATTATAGTCAAATTTTAAAAACCCTATGGTACATCAGCAGAGGGAAGTGTACATATGTGCGTGTGTGTGCACTCATGTGTGCATGCACACATACACACAGAGATTGAGAGAGAGAAAGAGAGAGAGATGGATTTTGATTGTCACTGGAACATTCTTGTTCTATCGCCCTATAGCAGAGCTGTGTGATAGCGCAAAGCAATCTGTATGTGGGTGTGCTGCCTGTCCTAAAATAAGCCCAAATACATTTGAAGACAGAATTTCAAAATCTTGAGAAGCTCTGAAAACTCAGCAGGATTGATTTTTAAGAACTTCTGATTAAGAAATGAGTTTTGTAAAACAGATTTCTGTCTAGTTTAGAAGACACTCTGCTGTTTAACTCTACTCATTTCAGGCTAATCGAGTTTGGCATTTCACTAATTAAAGTCATTTGGAGCTTTAGCACATTTTCAGAAATTTCAACAGATTGAAAATTCAAGGCATCTATACATTACTGTCTTCCTCTATCTTCTTAAATTAGGCTCTTTCTAATTATTCTTGAACAATGCATCTACTTCACTGGTACCTCACTGATTCTCATTTGCCGTTAATAATTGTGGAATTATTAATTGTAATTAAAATTAATTATAATACTCTGAATGGAGGTAGGAATGGGAGGCAAGTTGGCTTTGGTACTTTTAAAATTCTTTATTCAATGCTTTTTATTTGTCTATTATTATTTTTTCTTCTTCTTCTTTCTCTCCCATTTATCATCTATATCTCTATCTACCGATCTATCTAGTGTTGGGGAGGAAAGATTCACCTGTATCTTTCAAAAGTTCTTCTGGCTGGCTTAAGCATTACATCGAAATGAGACAGATTAACAGGAGAATAAAGGGCACTAAACAGCAAAATGTTTGGTACTTAAATATTTGCCATACCACACAGTTGGGTCAGTGAGATAAAATTTACCTCCAGTAATAACCTTTATTTGGGGAAAGACCCCACTTTGCATTCTTCTAGGTAGCTAAAGAAAGGATAAGATTTCTCTTAAGCACACAGGGTCTTGATTGCCTTCAGCTCAAACTAGTCCCCATATCAAAGAGTTGTATCTTGGGAAGGCCTATTATGAACCCCTTTATCAGCTAATTAGCTTTCTCTATATTATGTCCTATGCTTCATTCCAACAAAGATCTTTTTCTTAGCTATTAACAAAGCCCATATTCTAATGTATAAGTATCTACAGGTTGTTTTTTTTCAAGGCCTTGATTTTTAAATTATTATTTTGATATAGCACTTCATACAAAATATATAAACATATGTAAGTTGTAAAGCACAATAAAATGAGAACCCAGAGTCCTCAACTCAAGAACTAGAATATTATCAACATTATGTCCACCTACGATTCCTCCTCTACCTTAATCCTCTGTTTCTTCCATAAGAAATAACCATGATCCTGGATCTTTAATTAATATTATCTTGCTCACTTTGCATTCATGTTGCCAAATATCTAGTTTTGCATGTATTTCAGCTTTAGAAATAGTATTGTGCTTTGTCTTCTTTTTTTTCATTATTATATTTCAAAGTTCCATCTAGGTGTTTGTGTATAGTAGTTCTTCATTTATTTTTTCCTGCTGTACAGCACTTAATTATTAATATGCTACAATTTATTTGTCTAGTCTATTGTTAATAGATATCAAGGTTAGTCTAGGTTTTCATTGTTTGCTTCTGTGAACAGGGGTGTTAGAAGCATTATTGTACATATCTTCAGATGCACAAGTGTAAGAATTTCTCCAAAGTATGTACATGCAAATGAATAGATTGGCTCTGAAGTAGCTTTACAAAGTAGTACACGTTGCTTAAAATACTGCCAGCAGTGGGTATTTACTACAATTTCTTTAAATTTTTACCAGTCTAGTGGGTGTAATGGTCTTAATTTGTATTTATTATTTTTTTTAAAGGATTTTATTTATTTATTCATGAGAGACAGAGAGAGAGAGAGAAGCAGAGACACAGGCAGAGGGAGAAGCAGGCTCCATGCAGGGAGCCCGACGTGGGACTCGATCCTGGGTCTCCAGGATCAGGCCCTGGGCTGAAGGCGGTGCTAAACTGCTGAGCCACCGGGCTGCCTTCATTTTGTTTCTTTATAAAAATGCAGGCTGGGTGCCTAGGTGGCTCAGTGGTTGAGCACCTGCCTTCAGCTCAGGTTGTGATCTCGGAGTCCTGGGATCAAGTCCCACTTCAGGCTCTCCTCAGGCAGCCTGCTTCTCCTTCTGCCTATGCCTCTGCCTCTCTCTCTCTGTGTCTCTCATGAATAAATGTATAAAATCTTTTTAAAAATGCTTGCTAATATCTTTCCTTGTTTTCCATTGTGTTGTTCTTTCTTTTTTATGTTCTTGAGTTTTACATATTATAAATATATTAATAATAATAATCATTTTGATTAATCTATGTAGCATATATCCGTTCCCAGGTAGTGACTTGTTTCTTCATTCATTTTATGATATAATTTCATAAATAAAATAATTAAATTGATGTAACAAAATATACTGATGTTCTTACTTATAGTAACCAAGTTTATCATTTTTGAAAATGATCAGCAGGTTGTTTCTTATTTAAAAATCTTTCCCTATCTTTAGTCGAGAAATTTATTCCCCTATATTTTCTTCTAAATATTTTTAAATGTTGGCATTCACATTTGAGTCATTAGTCCATTTGAAACTGATTTTTGTGAATGACGTAAGGATCCAATTTCTTGTTTTCATATGGAAAACCAATTATTATAACATAATTTGTTGAATAGTTTCTCCTTCACCCAGACACCTATAATACAAATATCTCTGCCATATAGTAAAGATACATACATTTTTTATCTCTGGCTTCTCTAATCTGTTCTAGTGTTTTATTTCTTTGCACTGTGCAATTTTTTAAAGTAAATACTGGCATATAATAGACCATGTTTTACATCTTATTCCTTTTTTTCAAATATGTCTTAGCTATCATTAGTCTTTCCTTCATAGACTTGCATATGTCCCAAAGCACATGCCAGAAGTAACTCATCAAGTACCACAAAAATTATTAATGGAGTTTTGAACAGGGTTGGACTGAATCTAGACCAAATTCAAGAGAATTGAAATGTTGATAATTCTTAATATATCCATCAATGTGATACAGCTATCCATCTAAAAAATCTTGTTGGGGCACCTGGGTGACTCAGTTGGTTAAATCAGACTTTTGATTTTGACTCAGGTCATGATCTCAGGGTCCTGAGATTGAACCTCAGATGAGCCTCATGTCAGGCTCCATGCTCAGTGGGGAGTCTGCTTGAGATTCTCTCTCTCTCCCTCTGCCCCTCTCCCCATTCATGCTCTCTCTGTCTCAAATAAATAAAGCTTTAAAAAAATAAAAAAATTAGGGATGCCTGGGTGGCTTAGAGGTTGAGTGTCTGCCTTTGGCTCAGGGCGTGATCCCGGGGTCCTGGGAACAAGTCCTGCTTCTCCCTCTGCCTATGTCTCTGCCTCTCTGTGTGTGTCTCTCATTCTTTTTAAAAAGACAAATATATTATAGAAAGGGGAGGGAAATAAGACATAAAAAGAGGTGAGAATTCTACACTTCACCCAGAATGGTAAAATAAGGACACCAGTAGAAACCTCAATCAAGGGACGTTCTACAAAATACCAGTCTTTAGGAGCCTAAGGAAACATGATGGCTAAATGTATCATAACTTCCTGGATGAGACCCTGAAATTAAAAAAGGACACTAGATTTCTTTAAAACTGAGGAATCTGGGGATCCCTGGGTGGCGCAGCGGTTTGGCGCCTGCCTTTGGCCCAGGGCGCGATCCTGGAGACCCGGGATCGGGTCCCACATCGGGCTCCCGGTGCATGGAGCCTGCTTCTCCCTCTGCCTATGTCTCTGCCTCTCTCTCTCTCTCTCTATGACTATCATAAATAAATAAAAATTAAAAAAAAAATAAAACTGAGGAATCTGAATAAAATACAGACTTCAGTTTAAAATAATGTATGAATATTATTTCTTTCATTCCAGATATGATGAAAGGCCTCATTTCGCAGACTGGTAACACTCCGCAAACTCCAAACAAGATAAACGCACATAAAAACCTTAGGTTTATCCTAGCCAAACTGTGGAAAACCAGTGATGAAGGTAAAATCTTCAAAGTACTTGGAGGAAAAAAAGACATATTACCTTCAGAAGAAGAACAAAAAGATGGAGAAATGACATTTCAGTAGAAACTATGAAAAGCCAATGCATGACATCTTTAAAAATGCAGAGAGAGGGACTCGTGGGAGGCTCAGTTGGTTAAGTGTCTAACTCTTGGTTTCAGCTCAGGTCATGATATCAGGGTTGTGAGATCAAGTTCCGTATTGGGCTCCATGCTCAGCGTGGAGTCTGCTTGAGATTTTGCCTCCCTCTCCCTCTGCCCCTCCCTCTGCTCTCTGTCTCTGTCTCTCTCATATATATATAATATTTTTAAATGCATAGAGAAACACTTCTAACATAGAATTTTAAACCCAGGAAAAGTAGCATTCAAAAATAAATGAAAATAAGGGCATTATCAAATACGCAAAAGATAAAAAGAATTCACCAATCACACACCTGTATTTCAAGAAATACTAAATGAAATTCTTTTTTAAAATATTTTATTTATTTATCCATGAGAGACAGAGAGAGAGAGAGAGAAAGAGAGGCAGAGAGACACAGGCAGAGGGAGAAGCAGGCTCCATACGGGGAGCCTGATGTGGGACTCAATCCTGGGTCTCCAGGATCAGGCCCTGGGCTGAAGGCGACACTAAACCACTGAGCCACTAGGGCTACCCTTAAATGAAGTTCTTTTGACAGAGGAAATAATTCCAGGTAGATTGTAATCCTTTACTTCCAAATGTTTTGACCTCCAAGTTTAACTTTTAGGCCTTTAATACTTTGTGGGAAAATCTACTGTCTTTACATAGACCTTCTGATGACTTTACAGTTCCTATGCTGCCCGTGCCTGTTTAACTATATAAGGATTTTCTGTACCAAGAAGCTATAAGACACAATCTCTAATCCTCCTGAACTGTCTGGAGTGTTAATCTGTTGTAATCTTTTGGATCTTGCATGCTAGGTGTTGTCTAAAGTAGATTCCATGTTTTCAGATGAATAGGCACTAATCCTAAGGGTGCTTTCTCAGACAAATAGAAGCTAGAGAGATATCATATTTTCCTTTAAAAGTGTTTGCACTTGAGATTAATGTGATGTTTTTATGTACTGGTGATAGTAGCTAGGAGGGTGTTGAATAATCAAGACTAACCTGATAGTCCCTCTGCTGGTAAGTGGTGCAATTTGACCAGTTAGTATCTAACATTTCAAATGTTCGCTACCATACAACATTTAACATCAATAAACATTCTTTAATCTACAGCTTTGAAAGAAATAACATTTTGTAAAACAAATGTCTCACATTTGTTCTTATTTTGGTTCTGTTAAGTTTCTTCAAAGTCAATTGATTTTGAACAATTTTCACTTATTAATAAAAGCTATCATTTTCAATTTTTTTATCTTTTTTTATCATTTTCAATTTAATGTATGAATCATTCTGCTATTTTGAAACTAAGCTATAGCAAATCAGTTTTCATGTGGGCATATCCTCTGTCCCCAATGCATAGAACCTCTATCCTTTGACAGAATTGATTACCGTATTGGAGAGGACATATAGGCTGAATACAGCTGCCTGCCTTGCCGTGGTATATGAAGTAGGTATCTAGCAGCCAAAGATCCTCTAATTCTAAGAAAACCCTTTTTAAATTTGCTTTCATTTGTTTGTAATCCAGGCCATCAGCATGGGCTGATCAACTGTTTCTTTTTAAAATTATTTCTTCATACACCATTTATTGAGAAAATGCTAACATAATATTAGATACAGAAAGGCCACTTTACTTTCATATAGGGAAGATCTGGATTCAAATACCAGCTCTGCTACTTATTAGCTAGTAAGTGAGATTTTGGGCAAACAAATACTATGAGACTCAATTTTCTCTCCTTAAAGATAGGTATCGCTACTCTAAGAACAAAGACACCTTTACCTAGTATTTCCATTCCAGGGCAAGCGAAAGCCTAAGAAAGTATTATACATAAACTTTCAGTCTGTGATTTTGCGTATATCATAGCAAGACTATCTTCTTATCTTATCACTTGAATGAAATGAAAAAGAGCCACAGGATTGACAGAAACGAACATCAATATTCATGATGCTATTACATGGAGACAGAGCATTTATGATATTTTCTTAAGCTGTTATGTCTGGTTTATAATGAGTATCCCAGAATAAGCAAAAGGCTAGACTTTCAAGTCTCCAAAGAACCATTCAGCTCTATGCATCTGTCTGAATTTAAATAATGAAGCTCCGCATGCACGAAAAGGAAGCTCAAGGCAAAGGGAGCTAAGAAAATAGTGTGCTCACATGGAGAGATTTTTAGAGCAATTCTTCTGCTTGTTAAAATCCAATGTTTGTAAATTCACAGAGAGATAACACCTATGACATAAACGATTGCTGGACGTACAGTGGGAAGATATTCCCTTGTGACTTCTTGGTCCTGAAAGGGGGCCAAGGTAAAGTGAAGTTTTTGGTTCCAATTTCTGGGCTACTTAGCAGTGTCGGCAAACATCAGATCTTTTAAAAGTGTTAAGAGTTATAGTTGAAGTCCAGTTACACATTCTTTATATACAGGGCAGAGACGGGGGAAAAAAAGCAGAAGTCTATGGATGCTGTATTCAGCATGAAAATGTCCTGGCTCCTTTATTCTTGAAAGGACCTGATTAGATAGATAGCATCTAATCACAAACATAGAATTAACTCGAAATCAGGATCCTCTCTAGAGAAGACTTCTTAGAAATATCTTTAGGAAATTACATTATTTTTGTAGGAATATTAAATGTTTTTGGCATTTTTCAACATTTGGAGCTGCAGGATTCAAGGGCACAGTCAGCCTATGGCAATTTAAAGTAATCTATAGGTACATGAGTAAAGATTTATCTGTAGTCAGGGCCAGAGAGCCCATGTGAATGTTTTCTGCGGGCCAAGGATCTTAGGTTCAAACAAGAAATGATAGAGTAGATTTTTCCTAGGGTTCTTTTCACCTTGAATAACTGCTACCTAATAACAAAAGTCTTGATATCTGGCATTCAGAGCAACTTATTCATTCAAAGAATGCTACCACACACAAAATCTCATTCCCAAGTCTTTGCTGCATATGTTACAATTTTTAATATAATAAAAATCCAGGACAAATAAAGTTTACCTTTTCTACCTGTAGCAGAAACTATTTTCAGTAGTTATAAATAAAGAATGCTTTCTTAGTTACATACCACTACTCTTTCTTTCAGGCTGAACACTTAGGTAGCATAAATAAAATGGTGTAATGGGAGTATGTGTGTGTGTGTGTGTGTGTGTGTGTGTGTGTAATGGGAGTATACGTTCATAGTTTCATATCATTTTGTTATTATCATCATTGCTTCTTTTGCTAGATTATTCAAAACCTTAAGATGTATTAGTGGCCTTTTTAGGAAATTGTTTAGGGCAGTACATACCATTTCTAATCACTTTGTTGTTTTCATATATACTTCTGCACTCAATCTCATGTTTTCCCACTTAAGCACTTTACTTACTTATGAAAATTGCCCCTCTTTGTCTTAACAGAATTTTTGGTTTCTCAGTCCAGTGATTTAACTTAACAGACATTATTGAGCCTTACAATTTTCCAAGTACTGGGGCAGCCCGGGTGGCTCAGTAGTTTAGCGCCGCCTTCAGTCCAGGGCCTGATCCTGGAGACCCTGGATCGAGTCCCACGTCAGGCTCCCTGAGTGGAGCCTGCTTCTCCCTCTGCCTGTGTCTCTGCCTCTCTCTCTCTCCTCTCTGTGTATTCTCATGAATAAATAAACAAAATCTATAAAGAAATTTTTCCAAGAACTTAGGCTGCAGTGGTTAATAAAACTTGCTTCCTATCCTCAAATAGCTCAAGACCAAACTGGAGAAACAAACACATGTATATCCAACATTAACACATAAAGGCACCATTACTGGCTTAGCATATCAAAAGTATAAAATTAAATAGGAAAGTAGATTATCTCAAAGAGCAAATTTTCAGAAATGTAAAAATTTCTCCTAACAGTTGACTATCATCTGTTACAGCTTAATACAACCCTGGTACTCATTATAATTTTTTTCTAGTATGCTTTTTAATATATTTCTGTTGTGCTTTTTTTGGAATCAGATTCTTTGGGGGGTGGTACAAAGCTTAGGACCCCAGGCTTATCATCTAACAACTCCAGTAAGAGTTAACTTTTCTCAGGCTCTCTGCAATACATACATTACCGGCCCATAGTCACTATTAGGGGTCTCTTAGAGAGCCATTAGAGGTCAGTTAATCTGGCCTGTTATGAGTCAATTAAAATGAAGGTCATTAATTTTTTGATAACCTCAGAATCAGCTCAGTCAGTGGACTCCAACATTACAATGGAGTCATCTGGGAAACTTTTAAAACTACTGATGCCTACATACTTCCACCACCATCCCCACTCCCCCACTGAGATTCTAGTTTCATTGGTCTGGAATGCTGCCTGAGCCTAAGAATTCTTAAAAGCTCCTCAGGTTTTTCTAATGTGTAGCCAAGAAACATTGCCTAACTCTATATTGTTTCCTCTGATTTACATACATTTTTCTTCCTCTGTATCTAAATGAAAGATTATAAATATTGATGTTTTGAAGGCCTCCATCCTCATGTTCAGAGCACAAACATTCTTCATGATAAGTTTCTCTCAAATTATGGGCTTCCTTGTCTTCTAGTTTTGTGCAATGATATAAAAACAGGCCACTGATTTTTTTTTTAAACTCCTTCTACCAAGAGAGGAGATCTATGTCCCTCTGCCTTGGGTCTGGGTTGACTTTAGTTTTATACCTATTACAAGCAAGTTATAGCGGTAGTACACTGAGCAATTCTCAGTCTATGTCAAACAAAACCATGAGGCTCCTGGCTGGTTCTCTTTGAGCAACCACAGTAGAAGCCCTGAGCCACCATCTGAGAAGTCTTACCATCCTGGAGTTGCCAGTCTATCAAACAGTTATGGGGAGATTGCCTGTAGCAGTCTGGCCAATAGTTCTAGTCTTCAAATCATACTAGTTTAGGCACAAATTGTGTAAGTAAAGAAGTTTATAGCTGTTTTTCCTTTCCCTGCTCTACTACTGTGTCACTCAAGTCTTTGAATCTTCCCAGATGAAGTCCCTGATATTGTAAAACAGATCAAGTCATTTCTGCCACTTCCTGTTCAGATTTCTGACCCATAAAATCATGAAAAGGTACAGATTTTGGTACCTGGAGAGACGCTATTGCTGAGCCAAAAAAAAAAAAAAAAAAACCCAAAACAAAAAACATGTAGTGGTGGTTTGGGACCATGTAGTAGAAACTGGAATGGTCCTCAGACTATTGGTGTGAGCCTAAAGGGGCCTCAAGGAGGCTGCCAATGTGAGTTTAAAAAAGTGTGGGAAAAATGAAGTTAATAGCAGGAGGAGGGACGCCTGGGTGGCTCAGTGGTTGAGTGTCTGCCTTTGGCTCAGGGTGTGATCCCAGGGTCCTGAGATTGAGTTCCACATCGGGCTCCCTGCAAGGAACCTGCTTCTCCCTCTGCCTGTGTCTCTGTCTCTCTTTGTGTTTCTCATAAACAAACAAACAAACAAACAAATCTTTTTTAAAAAGTGGGAGGAAATGAGATTTTTGATGTGTACCGACAAAAAGTTTAGCAAAATTATCATTTATGATTATATGGGAAATGGAGAAGATATCCCTTATGAATTGATGGTCTGGCTCAGTATTTCCATGTAAGATATCAAAAGCATCAGTTTTTCTTGTTAGCTGAGTATCATAAGGTATGTTTAGAAAAAGGCTAAAGAAGGAATTATTTATAAGTTTCAAGCACAATTTACACAAAATATAAAGAATCAATAACTTACTGTTTTTGAAAATAAGACTATAGCTACCAATTTTCTTAACAGAAGGTTATCAAAGAAAGGGCTTGTATTAGTCAGAGTTCTCCAGAGAAACAGAACTAATGGGATGTCTAGCTATCTATCTACACATATAGATTTACATGAATATATATTTATATATTGTTAGTTATATTGGCTCACATGATCATGGAGGCTGATAAGTCTCAATATCTGTAGTCAACAAGCTAGAAAACCAGGAGAGCTGATGGTATAGTTCCAGACTGAAGGCCAGTAGGCTTGAATGGAAGGAAGACCTAATGTTTGAATTTGGATCTGAAGCCAGAATAAAAACTGATGTCCCAGTTTGAAGCCAATCAGACAGGAGGAGTTCCCTCTTATTTAGGAGAGGGTCAAACTTTGTTCTAGGAGGGCCTTCAACTGATTGGATGAAACCCACCCACATGAGCTTTATTCAGTCTACTGGTTTAAATGAGAAACTCATCTAAAAAACACTCTCACAGAAACACTTACAGCAATGTTCAACCAAATATCTGGGAATGGTGCAGACCAGTCAAGTTGACACATAAAATAGCCATCACAAGGCTTCAAAGCAAAGACCAAGTTTAAGGTGCTACAAGAAAATATCTCCTGGTAAAGAAAATATC
Organism: Canis aureus; assembly: GCF_053574225.1. NCBI lineage: Eukaryota > Metazoa > Chordata > Mammalia > Carnivora > Canidae > Canis > Canis aureus. The sequence continues at coordinate 34,872,425 of NC_135649.1, read as the reverse complement.
TCCAGGTAAATATTACTGTGAAACATTTTTTTATTTCTCCAAAAGACTTATGATAGCACCTCCTAGACCCTTCAGACAAAAGGACTTAGAGGAAGATACGACTTCAGATATCTTTGGCGAATACAATCTGTCATATGTCTATAACTTTCCTCTGGGATTTATGCCACTTTTCTGATCAATACCTTATTTTCCTACAACAGCTGTCCTTTGTACAGTTCTAACCACTTGTCAATAAAATGCAGTTATGCCTTTTTATTTTACAGAACATATACCCTAGAAAAATCTTAGCTTCATGTTTTAAAATGGCCAATCTTTTCCAGAATAATGTAGTATAAACCAGTAAAACCAATTCATGTTATTGTTTTCACTTTTTAAAAAAGACTTTATTTACCTATTTGAAAGAGAGGGAGAGCATGCTCCAGCAGGGGAGGGGCAGAGGGAGAAGCAGACTCCCTGTTGGGCAGGAAGCCTGATCTGGAGTCAGGCTTGATCCCAGGACACCAGGGATCATGACCTGAGCTGAAGGTGGATGTTTAACTGATTGAGCTACCCAGGTGTCCCTGTTGTTTGCACTTTTAACTCTAGCATATAGATTAAAGGACAAAATTGTTAAACAAAGCTATAGATACAATACTTTGTGAATGATACACAATATTAAATGATGTAAAATATAACAAACAACATAAAATATGGGGAACAAATAAATGTGTAGAACACCTTTATGCAATTGAAGTTGTTATCAATTTAAAATGGTCTGTTATAACTATAAGATGTATTATGGAAACCTCATGGTAATAACAAGGCAAAAACCTATAATAGATGCACAAATGACAAAGAGAAAAGAATTAAACATACCACTATGAAAAATCATTATTTCACAAAGACCGCAAGAGAGGGGGATAAAAGAGCAGAGAAACTACAAAATAATCAGAAAACAATTATCAAAATCGTGATTATCAATCAAAACTTACTCTAGATGCTAATAATTTAAGTTCTCCAGTTAAAAGACATAAAATGGCTTGAACAGTTAAAAAAAACCCACATGACCCATCTATTTACTGCCTGTAAGAGACTCACCTAAGCTTTAAGGACACTCATAGGGGTGAAATAACATATTCCATGCAAATGGGAAATAAAAGAAAGCAGAGGTCATAATGCTTATATGAAACAAAGTAGACTTTAAGTCAAAGGTTGTAACAAGAGACAAAGGTGGTCATTATATAATGATAAAGGCCCATTCATCAAGAGGATATAATAATTGTAAATATACACATACTCAATATCAGAGCATATAAATATGTTTAACAGTTATCAACAAATCTGGAGGCAGAAAGAGACAGCAATGCAATTAACAGTAGGTGATTTCAACATTCCACTTTCAACAATGGTTAGATCATCCCAACAGAGTATTAATAAAGAAATAATGGACTCGAAAGACACTTTAGACCAAATGGACCTAATAGACATATACAGAACTTTCCATCCAACAGAAGCAAAATGCACATTTTTTAAATCATGCATAGAATATTCTCCTGGATAGAACATATATTAGGTCACAAAACAAGTCTTAACAAATTTAAGATTGAATTAGTACCAAGTATCTTTTATAGCCACCGTGATATGAAACTAAATAATCAAAAACAGGAAGAAAGCTGGAATATCACAGATAAGTATTAAACAACACACTTCTGAACAACAAATGGGTTTAAAAATGAAAAGTGAGGGATCCCTGGGTGGCGCAGCGGTTTGGCGCCTGCCTTTGGCCCAGGGCGCGATCCTGGAGACTCGGGATCGAATCCCACGTCGGGCTCCCGGTGCATGGAGCCCGCTTCTCCCTCTGCCTGTGTCTCTGCCTCTCTCTCTCTCTGTGACTATCATGAATAAATAAATAAAATCTTTAAAAAAAAATGAAAAGTGAAATTAAAAGATATCTTGAAACAAATGAAACTGGAGACATGACATTCCAAAGCTTATGGGATGCAGCAAAAGTAGATCTAAGAGGGAGTTTTAAAGCAATAGTTGTCTATATTAAGAAAAAAGAAAGACCCAAATAATCAACCTAAACTTACACCTCAAGGAACTAGAATAAGAACAAACTAAGCCCAAAGTTAGTAGGAGAAAGGAAATGATAAAGAACAGAGCAGAAATAAATGAAATAAAACTAGAAAGACAATAGAAAACACCCATAAAAATGAGTTTGTTTATTAAAAAGATAAACAAAATTGGCAAATCTTTTTTTTTTAAATTGGCAAATCTTTAACTAGATTAAGAAAAGAAACATGACTCAACACAATTATAAATGAAAGAGGAGATATTACAACTGATACCACAAAAGTACAAAGAATTATAAGATGTTACAATAAACAATTATATGCCAACAAATGAGATAACTTAGAAGAAATCAATATATTCCTAGAAACATACAATTACCGAGACTGAATCATGAGGTCGTAGAAACTCTTAACAGACCAATAAGCAAGGAAATTGAATCACAAATCAAAAATCTCCCAACAAATAAAACCCAGGACTAGATGGCTTCACTAATAAAATCCTTCTAAATATCTAAAGAAGAATTAATACTGATCCTTATCAAAATCTTCCCCAAAAAATGAAAAAGAAGGAACTCTCCCAAACTCATTTCACAAGGTCAGCATTACCCTGCTACTGAAACCAGACAAGGACCCTGCAAGAAAATAATATTACAGGCCAATATCCCTAATGGACATAGATACAAAAATCCTCAACAAAATACTGGCAAACTTTATTCAATAGCACATTTAAAAGATCATGCACCATGATCAAGTGGGATTGATCTCTGTGGTGCCAAGATGTTTCAACACATGCAAATCAATAAATGTGATAAGCCATTTAATAAAATGAAGGATAAAAATCATATGATTATTTCAATAGATGCTGAAAGTGCATTTTACAAAATTCAACAACTTGTCCTGATAAAAACTTTCAACAGGTTAGGTATAGAAAGAACATACCTTGACTAATAAAACCTATATAAGACAAGCCCTCAGCTGATATTATACTTGATGATGAAAGGCTAAAAGCCTTTCCTCTAAGATCAGGAACACAACAAAGATGCCTACTCTTGCCACTTCTATTCAACAAAAACTAGAAGTCCTAGCCACAAAACTTGGGCAAGAGATAGGGGGGAAAGTACATAATAGAAAGGAAGAAGTAAAATCATCTGTTTGCCAATAATATATATAGAAAAAGCTGAAGACTCCACCAAAAAATTTTTCTTCAGATTAAATTAATTCAGTAAAGTGGTAGGATACAAAATGAATGTGCAAAAAGCAGTTGTGTTTCTATCTGCTAACAATAAACTACCAGAAATAAATTAAGAAAGCATTTCCATTTACAATAGCATCAAAACCAATAAATATTTAGAGATAAATTTAACCAAGAGAGTAAAAGACTTCTACACTGAAAACTAGAAGATACTGATGAAAGAACATGAAGACAAATAAATGGAAAGATATTCTGTGCTCATGGATTGAAAGAATTAATATTGTGACCCATATTATCCAAAGCAATCTACAGATTCAGTGAGATCCCTTTCAAAATTACATTGACCTTTTTCATAGAAATAGATAAATTATCCTAATATTTGTATGGTACCACAAATGGTTCTAACAACCAAAGCAATCTTGAGAAAGAACAAAGCCGGTGGCATCATGGTCTCTGATCCTAAACTATACTACAAAACTTTAGTAATTAAGGCAATATTTTACTGGCATAGGAACAGGCACATAAACCAATGGAACAGCATAAAAGGTCAAGAAATAAACCCATGCATATACATTCAACTCATTTTTGACAACATCAAGAATACACAGTGGAGAAAGGACAGTCTCCTTATGAAGGGTGGTGGGAAAACTGAAAATCCACATGCAAAGGAATGAAACTGGACCCCTATCTCATGCGATTTACAAAAACTAATTCTAAATGGATTAAAGACTTAAATGTAAGACCTGAAACTGTAAAACTGATAAAAGAAAACATAGAGAAAAAGTTCCTTGATGTTTGTCTTGGCAATGATTACTTGGATAAGACATAAAATATATAGGCAACAAAAGCTAAAACAAACACATGAGACTGTATCAAAGTTAAGAGCTTCTGCACAGCAAAGGAAGAAATCAATAAACTGAAAAGACAACCTACAGGATGGGAAAAATGTTTGCAAACCAAATATCTGATAAGGGGTTACTATCTAAAATACATAAAGAACTCCTACAACTCAAAAGCAAAAAAGCAAATAATCCATTTAAAAAACGGGAAAAGGACCTAAATAGATACTTTTCTGAAGAAGATATTCAAATGCCCAATACATACACGAAAAGGTACTTGATGTTACTAATCATCAGGAAATGCAAATCAAATCCACAATATCACCTCACACCTATTAGGATGGCTGTTAATGAGAAAATAACAATTTGGTGAGGATATGGAGAAAAGGAAACCCTTGTGTACTCTCAGTGGAAATGTAAACTGGTACAGTCAATTCGGAAAAGAGTATTGTAGATCCTCAAAAAACTAAAAATAGATCTACCATAGGATCCAGCAAATCCCACTCCTGAGTATATATCTGAAGGAAATAAAATCAGTACTTCAAAAAGCTATCTGTATTATCATGTTCATTGCAGAATTATTCAAAATAATCCAGATGTGGAAACAACCTAAGTGCCCTTCGACTGATGAATGGAAAAAGAATTTGTGGTACATATATTTACAATGGAATATGATTGAGCCATAAAATAGAAGGAAATCTCCCTCTCTGGTCTCTTCCCATTCAGTTTTTCCTCCCTTCCCCTATGATCCTCTGTATTGTTTCTTATATTCCACATATGAGTGAAACCATATGATAGTACTTTCTCTGATTGACTTATTTCACTCAGCATAATACCCTCCAGTTCCATCCACATCAATGTAAATGGTAGGATTTCCTCCTTTTTGATGGCTGAGTAATATTCCTGTGTGTGTGTGTGTGTGTGTGTGTGTGTGTGTGTGTACCACATCTTCTTTATCCATTCATCTGTAGATGGACATCTGGGCTCTTTCCATATTTTGGTTATTGCAGACATTGCTGCTATAAACATTGGGGTGCAGGTGTCCCTTCAGATCACTATATTTGTATCTTTGGGGTAAATACTAGTAGTGCAATCGAGAGATTCTTAACTATTGGAAACAAACTGAAGGTTGTTGGAGAGGAGATGGGTTGCAGAATGGTGTAACTGGGTAATGGGTATTAAGGAGGGCATGTGATGGGATGAGCACTGGGTGTTATACACAACTGATGAATTACTAAACTCTACATCTGAAACGAATGATGTACTGTATGTTGAATAATTGAATTTAAATTAAAAAGAAGAATTGGAAAGGAAAAAAAGAAGGAAATCCTGCCATTTGTGATAATATGGATGAAACTGGATGGCATTATGCTAAGTGAAGTAGCCAGACAGAGAAAGACAAGTACTGCACAAATACTGTATGGTATCTATTATATATGGAATCTTAAAAAAAAAAAAAAAGAAAAAAAAGCTGATTTCATGGAAGCAGAAAATAGAATGGTGGTTTCTATGGGCTGAGGGGAGGGGGAAATGAAGAGATGTATGTTAAAAGGTAAACCTTCAGTTATAAGTAGAATATCTTCTGAGAGTCTAATGTATAGTATGGTGACTATAGTTAATAATAAGGTATTATGTGTTTGAAAATTGCTAACAGTAAATCTTAAAGTGTTCTTCTCATACACAAAACAAGAGTTATTTCTGTGAGATGATGGCTGTGTTATCTTGATCTCAGTAATTATTCCACAATGTATATCAAACCATTACAATATACACTTTGATTACACGCAATTATATTTGTCAGTTATTCTTCAAAAACAATGAAGAAAAAAGGAAGTAAGGTTTAAGATAATTCTTTTCCATAGTCCAAATCCTATTCAGTATGTTCCATGACCTAAGATTCTAGAAGTTGAATTGTGACCAACATCGTTAACTTAAGCAGTTAGCACTCCCCACTTTCCATCCATTACAGCCATATTGAACTATACAGTTCTAAAATCCTGCACTCTCTCCAACCACTGAATCCTTGTATCTTTGTTTATACATTGTCCTCCCCTCCACACCTGACTAAACATGATTTCCTGCCTCTTGCTCACTCCTACTTATTATCTGGGACTTAGCTTAGACTTCATTTTTTTTCCTGTAATTTGGCTACTTGTTTCTAGCAACTTCTATCCTACATGGACAGTGAGGTCAGGAACTTTATCCAATTCATCAGCTGTTTTATCCCTAGCACTTAGTGTATTCTTTAAGACATCACAGATGCTGAATAAGGTATTGGTGAGTAAGTGAAATTCCTGACAGTCATCTGGGCAGAAGGGTTCTGTAATCCATTAGATATGCAGATCTCTATTTCAAAAGAGAAATATTTTGAATTATGTTGATTATATATGTGTTAGTCGAAGTCTTTAAAGTGGACATCATAACTCAGGGAGGCCACTTGATTGGGAAAACTATGGCTTAATGAAACTCAGGGGAGTACTCATGTTTAAAAACAGGTTGAACTCTGGGAAGAGACATGGAAAAAGTGGTCAGGAAAGTGTGAGAAGAAGAGAATAGAGCCTCAGAAACCAAGGAAGGAAAGAATCTCAGTAGCGTCAACAGCATTATACTGCAAGAACAAAAATTTGGAAGCACCGACAAGAGGCCATTTGCTTGGGTAATCTAAAAATTAAGAGGGAAAGACACCAAGAAACAAAGTCTTCAGGATATATTTTTGAACCTCTATTTCCAGTGATCCATGTTTTTACATATTTGTGCTCTTGCAGCTTGTTATAGGTGTAATTGGGGAAAAAATCCAATAAATATTGGGATTTGAGCTTAGCAAAGGAAAGTGATGCATCAACCTTTTTACCATTACAGGCACATTTCTGTGCACTCTCAGTCATGTTATAAATGAGGGAGCCTGTTATAAATGCTCAAAGCCCTTAACTAGCTAAATAAAATAAATATGCTCAAATACTTTGGGTTTTGCATTCAAATGAGTAAACATTTTGTACATACTGGGTTTCATGTTGAAAATATTTATGAGTAAATGCTTGTTGTAAGTTATGCACCTAAAATTCTAATTATAGATCATTATTCCTTTTGCAAACAACATAAATTAAATTTTAAAGTGAAAGAAAAAGATAATTCACAGTGCCTCACTTGATATATCTTCAGTATTCAATTATACCTCCAAAACATGCTTTTAACTTTTTAAAAAAGATTTTATTTATTTACTCATGAGAGACACAGAGCGAGGCAGAGACATAGGCAGAGGGAGAAGCAGGCTCCCTGTGGGGAGCCTGATGCAGGACTGGATCCCAGGACCCCAGGATCCTGACCTGAGCCCAAGGCAGATGCGCAACCACTGAGCCACTCAGATGTCCCTGCTTTTAACTTTTTATCTCCTTCCTCCTACCAATTTTAATGTTATCTTACTCCATACTTTCTTAATCGTGCTCAACTTCAGAGAGCTTCATTAGGTAACTAGATTTCTCACATGAAGTAAATCTTTACTACTTCAGTTATTGGCAATAATGGTATGAAAATTCTCACTTGGTCAGCCCTTGGATCCATTCATCAAAGGCAGTCAGAATGGCATAATGGAAAGTCTAGGACCCTATCTCATTGTCTGTTTGTTTTTAATGTGCCTTCAAAAAACAATTTCAAATATCCAGAAAGGAACTTAGTAAGTTGAAGTTAGTAACTGTTGACAACACTTAAAACCAATAACTTCCAACTGACTTAATTATTCCAGCTTTTGTCCATATTTGGGGTCTAACATCATAAATATTACAAGAAAGAAATGAGAATGATGTTCTGTTAGGTAACAATGACACTGACTATGGCAGGAGGTTTGGATAATAATCAATAATGGAAAGACATAATTTTAATATATTTTGTTTAAGAACTTGAATCAATTAACATGCAAAAACTATATGGAGTTTATACTCATCAATTTATTTAAAGTATAACAATTTCTTGGGGTTCATCAAATTTATCCTTAAAACACACAGCCATATTTGTTTGTTTGCCCTTTGTCTCACCATACATTATCTTTACTCCATCCATAGTGACATGATTCAGTGCATAAACAATTTTTTAAATGATTTTGAATTTATGAGAGAGAGAGAGAGTGAGCAGGGAGAAAAACAGAGAGGGAGATAATCTCCAGCAGACTCTGTGCTCAGTGCAGAGCCAGACCCAGGGCTCAATCCCATGATCCCAAGATCATGACCTGAGCTGAAACCAAGAGTTGGATGCTTAACTGACTGGGCCAACCAGGCACCCCTCAGCACATAAACATTTGTTTAGGAGCTGCTTTACATTGGTTGTCAGCATGATGTCTGAATGTTTTCATTATTTTAAAGATTATTTTTCTATGTATTCCTTTACTTCTTTTTTATCTTCTTTTTCTTGGAGAAAGGAAATATATGTAATTGCTTCACATTTAATGAAGTATAGTCCATTGTAGCTCATTCCAAAACTATTACTTTGGCTTATTCTGAAATTACTACCTTCTCCACAAAGCTCACATAAATTCCAAATGCAATGTCAAGAAACAATTTTATTGGTATTCAAGTGTTTCCTGTTCATGGGGACTATAGCAAAAAATAAAAATAAAAAATCTAACATTTGTGTAATCAGAGTCCCAGAAAGAGAGAAAAAGGAGGGTGAGAAAAAAAAGAAGAAGAAATAAAGGCTGAAGTTTTTCCAACTTTAACAAACAACATAAATCTACAACTTGAAGAAGCTGAGTTAACAGGATAAAACCAAAGAAATTCATGTCAGGAAAAATAATAGTTAAAACTTTTGAGAGCAAAAGACAAAATCTTGAAAACAGTGACAGACACTTGACCTATGGGGGGAAAACAACTCAAATGACAGGCAGTTTCTCATTTGAAACTATGGATAGCAATATGAATGACACATTATTTAGGCGTTGAGAAGAAAGAGCTGTTGATTCAGAATTTTATATCCAGTGAAAATATCCTTCAGGAATAAAGGGAAAATAAAGCCATTCTCAGATGAAGGAAAAGAAATTTGTCACCAGTAGGCTTGCTCTAAAAGAATGGCTAAAGGAAGTTCCCTAAACAAAAATAAAATAATAAGGAATGCCTGGGTGGCTCAGTGGTTGAGCACCTGCCTTTGGCTCAGGGCGTGATCCCAGAGTCCCGAGATCGAGTCCCACATCAGTCTCCCTGCATGGAGCCTGCTTCTCCCTCAGCCTGTGTCTCTGCCTCTCTCTGTGTGTCTCTCATGAATAAATAAATAAAATCTTAAAAAAAAACAAAATAAAATAATACAACAAGGAACTTCAGAGCATCAAAAAGAATAAATACAGAAAGCAAAAAATGAATAAATACAACAGGCTTTCCTTCTGCTCTTCAGTTTTCTAAAATAAGCAAGATGAAGTAAAAATTATAACACTGTCTAACACTGTTATAACGCTGTGGTTTTAAATGTATGTAGGAGAACTATTTAAGGCAATGCTAATAGAGTGAAGGTAAAGCAACATAAAGAGAGATGAGTTTCTACACATCACTTAAACTGTGAAAATGACGGAACAAGCAGACTGTTACAGGTATGAATATAACATAGAATGCCTACAGAAACCACTGAAAAAGCTATACGAAAATATAACAAAAACAATCGATATGTTAAGACGGAATTCTAAAAAAAATTAATGTAACCCACAGGAAAGCAGGAAAATGAAAACAAAGACATGAAACACACGAGGTAAAAACAGAAAACAAAAATTAAAATGGCGGAAGAGTCTGGGTGGCCCACTCAGTTAAGTGTCTGCCTTCGGCTCAGGTCATGATCCCCCAGTCCTGGGATCAAGCCCCACCTCAGGGTCCCTGCTCAGGGGGAAGTTTGTTTCTCCCTCTCCCTCTGCTCCTTCCCCATCCCTCTACCACCTACCCCCTGCTTGTGCATACTGTCTCTCTCAAATAAATAAAATCTTTTTTAAAAATCTAATGGAAGATTTAAATTCTATCATATCTAGACTTACATAAAACCTAAAGACTAGGGACATCTGGGTGGCTCAGCGGTTGAGCATCTGCTTGTGGCACAGTTTGTGATCCCGGGGTCCTGGGATCAGTCTGTGTCGGGCTCTCTTAGGGGACCCTGCTTCTCTCTCTGCCTACGTCTCTGCCTCTCTCTGTGTGTTTCTCATGAATAAATAAAAAAATTTTTTTTAAACTCTAAAGACTAAATATGCCAATGAAAAGACAAGAGATTGGCAACCTGGATGAAAAAATAAAGAACCAACTTTTACACTGTATATAAGAAGTTCACTTTATTTTTTTAAAAGATTTTATTTATTTATTCATAGACACAGAGAGAGGCAGGGACACAGGCAGAAGGAGAGGGAGAAGCAGGCTCCACGCAGGGAGCCCGATGTGGGACTCGATCCCGGGTCTCCAGGATCACACCCCAGGCTGCAGGTGGAGCCAAACCTCTGCGCCACCGGGGCTGCCCAAGAAGCTCACTTTAAATGTAATGCTAGATGTGGGTTGAAATTAAAACGATGGGAAAAGATTTATCTTACAAATGTTAATTATACCTCTACTAAGACTAACAAAAACAGAAAGAATACAAATTACTAGTATCAGGAATGGAACAAGGGCTATCACTCCATCAGAAGGTTCATAAGGAAACACTATAAACAACTTACATAAGCTTGACAACTTAAATGAAATATACCAGTTCATTGAAAGTCTCAATCTATCACAACTGATACAATACAAAATAGATAATTCAAAAGGTCATATTAGTCTCGAAGAAATTGGAGAATTTTTGTTTTTAGAAATTGGAGTTTTAATTTACAAACTCTCCCCACCAAAAAAACTCTAGATCTAAAGGGTTTCATTAGAAAATTCCACAAAATGTTTACAGAATGAATGCCAAATGTACACAAGCTCTTCCAGAAAATAAGAGGTGGAAATATTTTCCACTTTATCTTACACAGCTAATATTACCCTGATACCAAAACTGGACAAAGGTAGTTAAAATGGCTATTATAAAAAATGACAAGAGATGTCAAGTGCTGGGGAGAAGCCTTATACATTTTTTATGTGAATGTAAATTGATACAGCCATTATGGAAAATGGAATGGCAGTGCCTCAAAAAAATTAAAAATACAACTACCATATGATCTATCACTTCTACTTCTGGGTATATGTCCAAAAGAAATGAAATCACTATTGCAAAGTGACTTCTGCACCCTGTGTTCACTGCAGCATTATTTACAACAGGCAAAACATGGAAAAAATCTAAGTGTCCATCAATGAATTAATAAAGATAAAGTGATATAATACAGTGTGTATGAGTGTGTATATATATATATACACAGTATTATATCACTTATATGTGTAATCTAAAAAACAACTCAGAAATGGAGAACAGATTAGTGGTTTCAGGGGTAGGGGTTGGGGAGTGGGGAAAGACGGGTGAAGGTGGTCAAAGGATACAAACATCGTTTTAAGATGAACAAGTTCTAACGATGTGATGTACATCATGGTGTCCATAGTTAATATACTCAATTGTATATTTGAAAAGTGACAGAGTAGATTATTAAAATTCTCACCACGAGAAAAGTAACAATGTAAGGTTATGGATGTGTTAACCAATCTTACTGTGTTAATCATTGTGCAGGATATACATACAACAAATCATTATGTTGTATATTTTAAACTTACAGAATGTTATATGTCAGTTGTATGTCAACAAAGCTGGAGAATAATACATACATAAATTGTTGATTTTCTAAAAAATTTTTTAAAAATGACTCCAATTGTATTTAGACATTGTATTTAACAGGAAAAGATTTCAAATTAAAATATTATTATTATCTTCCTGATACTTATAAAATTAATACTGTGCCCAAAATACATTGGACAAAATTTGGTAAAATTCAAAGGATAAATAAACAAATCTAAAATAAGCGGCACAGATTACAACATCTATCTCTCAATAATCTTCTCCCTGTGTCTTCACATTTCCTTTCCTCTGTGTCTATGTGCAAACTTTTTTTTTTTTTTTTAAATTTTTATTTATTTATGATAGTCACACACAGAGAGAGAGAGAGAGAGAAGCAGAGACATAGGCAGAGGGAGAAGCAGGCTCCATGCACCGGGAGCCGACGTGGGATTCGATCCCGAGTCTCCAGGATCGCACCCTGGGCCAAAGGCAGGCGCTAAACCGCTGCGCCACCCAGGGATCCCTATGTGCAAACTTCTTATGAAGACACCAGTCATGTTGGACTAGCCCCCATTTCATTTTAACTTACCTCTGTAAAGTCCCTTTCTCCAGGGATCCCTGGGTGGCTCAGCGGTTTAGCGCCGCCATGGGCCCCCGGGCGCGATCCTGGGGTACTGGGATAGAGTCCCACATCGGGCTCCCTGCATGGAGCCTGCTTCTCCCTCTGCCTGTGTCTCTGCCTCTCTCTGTGTGTCTCTCATGAATAAGTAAATAAAATCTTAAAAAAAAAGGTCCTTTTCTCCAGATACCATCATTTTCTGAGGTACAGCTGTGAGGTGGGGTGGGGTGAGGACTTTAACATGTGAATTTGGGTGGGGGAGTACACAGCTTAGTCTCTCCTAGGTGGATAATAAGGAAATAAACATAAATGAGAATGATATCACCAAAAATAGCAGAGTAGGGAACTCTGGGGCTCCATCCCTCCACAATGACAAAATGCTGGTGAAAACAATCAGAATCAAGTTTCATAGAATCTGAGATCTGATAAAAAATTTACAACAACTAGAGGAAACTTTAGCGAAGAAAGAAGCTGCTGCCCTGTGGTAAGAGAGCCCTGTGACATTTTAAGTAACTAACTACCTTGGGTTGTCTCCCATCCTTCAGATGCCCCATGGCTACAAAGATAGAAACCTATGTGCGGGGGGCAAGATTTTTCATGCAGAGAGGCAGTGAGGACCATATGCTCAAAGAATTGTGGTTGTGTTGTTCTGTGTGGTGGCTCTCTAGGAACCAGTGCAAGGACTTCATTCATTTGTTCATTCATTCATTCATTCATTTTTACAAATAAAGAGAATTCCTAGGCCTGGAGTATCTTCCAAAGTGGCATTTGCTGCCAGGTGGCATTTGTTGAGAGCCTTTGAAGCAAAAGTATTGGCCGCAGCAGCTCAGGGCAAGGGAATAACAGCCAGGATAAGCAACAGACAGGCTACAAAGTCTGAGAGAAAAGGAATTGAGAAAGGAGATACATGGACAGTGTGGGGGCGGGGGGTGGAGTTGTTAAAGGCTCCCACATACACTGGGGAATAGAAAAGACTGACCACATGCTCAGGGTTGGATGCCTGCACAGAAAAGACTTGAGAAGACCCTGAGCTATCACCCCTGACTGACCATGAAGATCCAACAAGCATAAAGTGAAGGCCAAGGCAGAGTTGTAAATGGCCTAGGTAAGCACCTAAGGAGTGCCCCCCAGAGTGCCAGTCTGCCACACCTGGGAAAATACTTTATTGCTTTATTTTGTTCTCTTTTTTCCCTTTATTTTTCTTTCTATTTTTTTTCATTTGCTCCCAGAATTCAAGGAAACCATTAAAATGCTGGCTGGTCCAATAAACTAACAATGTAGAGTCCAACGGTGCCCAGGACAAATAATACAGATTTTACAAAAACTATTTAGAAAAGTAACTCAAGCAAACCAATAACAAAAACCTTTAACAAATATATGGAATTACAAGTGACCCCAAATAGCCAAGACAATCTTGAAAAAGAAAACGTTGTAGGGATCCCTGGGTGGCGCAGTGGTTTGGCACCTGCCTTTGGCCCAGGGTGCGATCCTGGAGACCCAGGATCGAATCCCACGTCGGGCTCCCAGTGCATGGAGTCTGCTTCTCCCTCTGCCTGTGTCTCTGCCTCTCTCTCTCTCTCTGTGTGTGACTATCATAAATAAATAAAAATTAAAAAAATAGAAAAAATAAAAAATAAAAGAAAACGTTGTAAAACTCATGCTTCCAAGATGTCAAATCTTAACTACAAAGCTAGTGTTGATGCAAGGATGAACAAACATATAGACCAATGGAATAAAATTGAGAGTCTGGAAAAAAACTCATACATCTACAGTTGATTGACTTTTTTTAAGTTGCAGTATAGTTAATAAACAATGTTATATTAGTTTCAGGTGTACAATATAGTGATTCAACATTTCTATACATTACTCAGTGTTGTTCATGATAAGCATACTCTTAATCATCTTCACCTCCCCTCCGGTAACCACCAGTTTGTTCTCTGTGGTTAAGAGCCTGCTTTTTTGGTTTGTCTCTTTTTTTCTTTGTTTTGTTTCTTAAATTCCACATATGAGTGAAATCATATGGTATTTGTGTTTCTCTGGCTGATTTCACTTAGCATTATACTTTCTGGATCCATCCATGTTGTTGCAAAAAACAAAATTTCATTTTTTATGGATAATAGTCTATAATATAGATATGTAGATATATAGATATCTCATGACTTCTTTATCTATTCATCTACTCATGTTTACTTGGGCTGCTTCCATAATTTGTCTATGGTAAATAACGCTTCAATAAACATAGGAGCACACATATCTTTTCAAATTAATGTTTTCATATTCTTTGAATAAATACCCAGTAGTGGAATTACTGGATCATAGGGTAGTTCTATTTTTAATTTTTTGAGGAACCTCATACTCTTTTCCACAGTGGCTGCACTGGTTGGCATACCCACCAACAGGGCACAAGATTTCCTTTTTCTCCACATTCTCACCAACACTTGTTTCTTGTGTTTTTGATTTTAGTATGGCCATCTGATTTTTGACAAAAGTGCCAAAACCAATCAATGAGGAAAGAATTGATTTTATGACAATGGTGGATATCTACATGCAAAAATATGAAGTTGGATCATACCGCATACCATATACAAAAATTAACTCAAAATGGACCCAGACCTCAACTTAAGAGGTAAAATTATAAAACTTAGAAAGAAACATGCCAAAAAATCCCTGTGATAGTAGATTTAGCAATTCTTAAATATGACAATAAAAGTGAAAGCAACAACACAACATATTGTACTTTATTAGGACTAAAAGCTTTTATTAGAACTAAAAACCTATCAAAAGACACTATCAAGGACGTGAAAGTCTGTAGAATTGAAGAAAATGTTTGCTAGTCATATGTCTAGTAAAGGTCAAATTTCCAAGATATTAAAAAAACCCAAAAACCAAAAACCTCAGCAATATAAAGATACACATCCCACTTAAAAAATGGGCAAAAGCTTTGAAGAGATATTTCTCTAAAGAAGATATGCAAATGACCAACTAATGCATGAAAAGATGTTCAACACCATTAGATAACAGAGGCATGCAAATCAAAACCGTAAGATATCACTCCATAACCATTAGAGTGACTGTAACAATAATAGTTTCAAAAGTGGGAAACAGCAAGCATTGGCAAGGAGGTGCAGATATTGGAATTCTCATACCTTAGTGGCAGAAATATAAAATGTATGAATCTTCATAATTAGTGGTGGGAATATAAAACAGTACCACAACTGTGAGAAAGGGTTTAGTAGTTTATCAAAGAGGTAAAGCTCGAAGTATGTGACCCATATATTCCATTCCTAGGTATATTTCAAAATAATTGAAAATGGGTATTCAAAATATTGTACACAAATGTTTATGGCAGAGCTATTCACAGCCATCAAAAAAAGGTGGTAACAACCCAAATGTCCATCAACTAATGCATGAAAAGACAACTTGTGGTATATACATGAAAAGGAAAATTATTCTCTTATAAAAAGGAATGAAGTACTGACACATGCTATAACATGAAGGAACGTTGAAAACGTGCTAAGAGAAAGAAGTCAGACACAAAAGGTAACAAATTGTATATGGCACTTATTGAAATTTTAAGAACGGACAAAACCGTAGAGATAGAACGTAGATAAGTGGTTTTCAGGGGCTGGGAACAGAGACAAATGAGAAGTGACTGCTTAATGGGCATGGGAATCACCTTTTGGGGTGAGGAAAAGTATTTGGAAAAGGATCACTTTTTAGAAGAGATGTTTTCTCAACACTGTCAATGTACCGAATGCCACTAAACTGTGTGCTTTAAAGTGGTTGATCTTTTGTTATGTGAATTTTTCCACAGTCAAAACAGTTGAAAAAATGAACAAAACTTAGAGGAAATCCAATGAAACCAAAAGATAGCTATTTTATTTTATTAACTTAAATTCAGTTAGCCAACATATAGAACATTATTAGTTTCAGAGGTAGAATTCAGTGACTCATCAGTTGCATATAATACCCAGTACTCATTATATCACGTGTCCTACTTAATGCCCATCACCCAGTTACCCCATCCTCCACCCCCTCCCTTCCAGCGACCCTCAGTTTGTTTCCCATAGTTAAGAGTCTCCCATGGTTTGTCTCCCTCTCTGATTTCTTCCCATTGCATTTTTTCCTTCCTTCTCCTATGATCCTCTGTGTTGTTTCTAATATTCTTCATATGAGTGAAACCATGTGGTAATTGTCTTTCTCTGATTGACTTATTTCACTCAGCATGATACCCTCCAGTTCCATCCACATGGATGTAAATGGTAAGATTTTGTTCATTCTGATGGCTCAGTAATATTCCATTGTACATATATACTACAAAAAGATAGCTATTTTAAAAAACTGATAAAGATCTACTCCTCTGTATTTACTCAAAAGGATTCAACACATAAGTACTCAAAAAGATTTGTACAATATTGTTTATTGTATCTCTATTTCGAATAGCCAGAAATGGAAAACAATGTAAATGTCTTTCAGTGGGAAAATAGATAAAAAGGGTGCAATATTTAAATAATAGAATACTACTCTGCAGTCAAAAGGAACAGACTGCTGATACAAACAACATGACACATCTCACAGACACAATGTCGAGCAAAATAAGCCTGTCATAAAAGAGTATATAGTGTATTATTCTAAGTATATGAGACAAAATTATTGCATGGTGATGAAAGAGACCAGATCAATTATTCCCTCTAGGAAATTGTGATTGGAGAAAGGCATGAGAGAACCACTTGGGGTGGTGAAAATATTTTACAACTCAATTCAGGAGATGGTTATATTTGCATATTTTTGTCAGTCATTCATTAACTTACACAATTAAGATCAGTTCATTTTAACCTATGTGAAATACATCTCAAAAATATAATATTTAGGGATGCCCGGGTGGCTTAGCGGTTTAGCGCCGCCTTCAGCCTAGGGCATGATCCCGGGGTCCTGGGATAGAGTCCCACGTCGGGCTCCCTGCATGGAGCCTGCTTCTCCCTCTGCCTGTGCTTCTGCCACTGTGTCTCTCATGAATAAATAAATAAAATCTTTTAAAAAATAATATTTAATATCAAGTTTATATGTGCCTACCCTAAGGCACTTATGAGCTAAATCTTTTCTTCTCTTTGACTGTACTACTTTTAATTTAATCTAGCTGAGCAGATCCTGTGGGTAATGTCAACAAATCATATGGGCCAAGCAAGTTTACTAACGGCAAAATCTAGAGAAGAGATCTGAACTTTATTGGTCTTGTGAATTTTTTTTTCAAAAGCAATATTCTTTAATGAAGCCTAAATATATTACACTAAGCATCATTCCTTTGGTTTTGCAGTCATTCTAATTTTCCTGGTTTCTCCGTAATTTTGTATTTGTAGCTATTTCTATATATGGTATGTGGGGATGGGTGGAACATGCTACAAGTGTGGGCAATAAGACAAGAAGGTACCTTTGAGAACCATTTCAAACACCTTTTTAAAAAAACCCTTGTAAACAGTTTTTTAAAATTCTGAAATGTACAGAAGAAAAAAAAGGCCTAAAGCAAATACATATAGCCCATCAAACAGAAGATAAACGTGCATCTTGGCTATCCACATCAGGGAATAGAACTTTGTAAGAGGCAATCCTTACATTACCCTGAGTCCTTTCCTGATCACGATTTCTCCCCAGCCCTCTAGAAGTAATCACTATCTTGATTTTTTATGGTAATGATTTCCTAGTTTGTAGTTCTACATTTAACCATCATTGCATGCATTCCTAAAAAATATAATTTGATTTTGCCTGGTGTTCAACTTTATAAAAATGGAACTATGTCTTGTGGATTCTATGCCCTTTTCCTCTTTTGGCTGAAGTTCACTTTTGTAACATTCATCTTTTGATGTGAGCTTAAGTCAAGCTTCTTCTTAAATCTTTAGAACTCATGCTGAGTTATTTTACATTTATGCTTATTTCATCTCTTGCTCGTGTAGTCTGTTCTCTTGTCTTTTCCTGGCCTTATATTCTGTTTTAACTGCTTTTAACTCTGCACCACGTTGCAACATTTTCTCATCGGTATCCAGAAATAGAGAAGTTTGGGAATCTTTACTATATAACTGGGAATTAAAACATATCTAGCTTTGACATTTACCTAGGGAAAAGATATCTCAGGCAACTAACACAACAAATTTTTATCTGTCCTCTATGATGGCAAGGCCTTTATTAGATTATAGAATTTCTATCACTTAATTGCATGTTTACTGGTCTCATTTCATGATATAACCATGCGGTCATTAGTGTGACTATTTCAATTATTTTGATTCAGAAAAGGACTAAATTGGAAATCAAAATGACAGAATTTAAAGAATGTGTCAATTTAAATATTTCTTGTTTAGTTGAAATTGAAGAAATGTACCAAAGCTATAAAAAGTTAGCTCAAGGCTTAATGTTAAGTATTATAAAATAAAATTCAGAAATGTTAAGTGAAGTAGAGAGAACTTCTTGTTGAAAATAAGAACTACCCTTCCTTTGTCTCCCCATCCTCCCAAAAAACTTAAGGCTACTTCACGTGATAGAAGCATATATGCACATACATGTACTCTTTGCTGAGCAATCCCATTCCACCATTGTATACTAACACCAACAATGAAGGTATAAGGGGAACTTGCATTTTATGATTTTGGATGCTTTTAGAAAAAATGGTGAAATCACAAATGCCAGTATGTGTATTTTCAAATGGTTGTTGTAATGAAGGTGTATTTGGGAATAGTTGGTCATTCCATTCTGTCTAGCAATTGATTTTCGTTTAGTTTGGAGTGTGTGTGGGTGGGTGTGTGCATGAGTTTAAGTGTTTAGATTTTTTTTTAATGACTGAATGAACTGATTATCATGATGTCATGCTGGACATACACTTATTTCCTTGATGAAAAACATAATTTAAAAAACACAATAAAGCATTGTACTTGTCTTATGCAACAGAAGGCAGGTTAGTCAATAAAAGCATTCCCCTTCTATTCCCTGAATAGATTTTTGCTTGATTCATAATGGATGTTTCAGGATCAATTGTTTTCTTTTTTATGTTGTCTTGTTGAAATGATTTGAAACAACAAGAAGACCATGATATATTTCCCCAAAGATTCTTTGCCCTCCAGCCAAAGACCACCAGGCACACACCTGTAGTTTAACAAGCTGGATTTACTACTCATTGGAGTGAGGGAGGACGAACACCCTGGGGAACCACAGTGTGTCTCAGGAAGAGGGTGTTAGAAAGAACCTATTATGGCCTCCCTGCTTTGGTTGGGGAATTTGGGGGATTGGGTGCTCCTAAAACTCAGGGGCAATCCTATGTATCACAATAAACCGTCTTTAAAGGGAGGACAGACTAAAACTGATAAAGAAATAACATTCTGTCCAAGAGAGTATGTATACAATATTTTGTAGGTTGCACAGTGACCTTATTTCAGTCTGTGCTTAGATAATATTATGAAGGGACCTCATTTTGTCTTACTCTATCATGGTCACAGAGTGACCTTGTCTGATGTTGGTGTTCTGGGAAATTGCTTATGCCCAACAGAAGAACAATTTGGACTAGCTGTGTCAGGCCAGCTTCTGAAAAAGCCTGAGGCCTAGCTTGAAGTGTCAGACCAGTTCCCAGATGTCAGGGGCTAGGTTTTTAATTTTTTCCCTTTCTCACACTTTTGTTTTACTGTAAAAAAAACAGAGAATTGAAGATACTGCTCTTAAAATAATTTTTAAAGATATATAATGAGGTCAAAGACTCATTTTTTGGTGCCATCCTTACCCGTGAGATTTTTATCAGAGGAGGAAAAACACCGTGTTCAATGAAGCTTAGATGCCAAGTGATAAAGGTAAGCAAGGATTATTTCTAATTTCAATTTTTAACTGAATCTTATTTTAATTCCCCTTTTTCCTAGTTGGTACTTTATCAGTCTTTCTCCTTCTCTCTGGCTAAGTACAACCTTAGAAGAACCTGCTACCACCAGCAAGTTTAATCTTTCTAATTTGTGACATCTCCAGCAGGTTGCCTTTGGACTTGGTGGGCACTTTCGGCTCCTCTGGGTCTCTAGTCTACTGGCTCACACTGCAGATATTGTATTCACCAGCCTCCATAATCCCCAGAGACAATTTATGAGCATCCTCATTGACAAACCCAGAAGGATGAATGTCACTGTGCACCCAGAAGTATTGGTCCTCTCTAAATTTCTAAGTTCACACTTTCACATCTTACCAAGTCACTGTCCCCAGCATAAATCAACACAGACTCATGTTCTTCCGCGCCCCTGATGTGGAGTCCAACACACAGTTTCAAATACCGGCCTGACACTAGAATAGGCAAGTTACTCAAACACAGTGAGCCTCAGTTTTCTTATTTATAAAACTAGAATTATATTAATAATTCATAAAGGGGCACCTGGGTGGCTCAGTCAGTTAAACGTCTGCCTTTGGCTCAGGTCATGATCCCAGGGTCCTTGAAGGAGCCCTGCATCAGGCTCCCTGCTCAGTGGGGAGTCTGCTTCTCTCTCTCCCTCCTGCTTGTGCTCTCTCTCTCACATACTCTCTCTCAAATAAATAAATAAAATCTTTATTATAAAAAGAAGAAAATCATGAATACATTTTAAGTTCTGCATGAGATAAGGCCTGTTGGACACAATCCAGGAAGTGACCACTGCTATTATTATTACTTTTCTTATTATTAAAATTATTATGCTCACAGTCTCCATTCGCATCATACAATAGAGTGGCTGTATTTCATGTCCTTCAGACAATAACAGACAGTTCTCTGGAGTTATGTGGGCAAGGATTGTATGTTGCTAAATATAGATAGGTGTCATAAACTTTAAACACTGAAGTAGTGGTTGTATCCTTTTGCTTGAGAATTCTATCCTAGGTGAGGCACTAAAATAGCTGAATATAGACTAACCATAGTAGCAATGTTTTCTATGAAATATGATTCTGGATAATTCCTATTACACAGGAACAAATAAAACATTAAAATGACCATCAACCATTATTATGAAAGATTAGTTAATGGCTAACATATTTTTTTTTTATAAACAGACAAGTATAGCCTAAAATGGTTGCCCATCCAGATCATAAAAATATCTAGGGGTGCTTAGGTTGCTCAGTAGGTTAAGCTTCCTATCTCAGCTCAGGTCTGATCTCAAGGCCCTGGGATTGAGCCCCACATCAGGCTCCATCCACAGTGGGGAGTCTGCTTCTCCTTCTCCCTCTGCCCCTTCCCCCACTTGTGCTCTCTCTCTCAAATAAATAAAATCTTAAAAAACATCTAAGTAATGCTTTAATAAACATCTGATTTGAACAATGTGATTTTCCAGGCATCTAGGTGCAAAAATGTATCTTTAACAATAACATGTAGTAGTCTTGTGCATTTGATTAAAAGAAAAATACACTAATAACATCACCTGACTGTTTTGTTTTGAAGTATAAAAGATTTAGGAATAAATATAACGAAAAAATGGGTTTTAAAATTTTATAATAGAACCCCCCCACTCCCCAACTTCTGTGACTACCAGAGAGCAAAATACTAATCTTGTATGGAATCATAGTCAGATTGCACATAGCATTCTATGCAATTTTTCTGGTTGCAACACATAAAAGTAAGTTTTTAGAAGTACATGAATTTCAGCAGATGAAAATTCAATCAAGATGGCAACAGATTTCTTCAAAGTAACACTCCGGAAGCAAGGTCTTCAATATTTTGAAGAAAAATTATTTCCAACCTTGAATTCTTTGTCAACTAAACAGAAGTGCAGAATTTTCACATGTACAAGTTCTCAAATATTTGCCTCCATTACATCCCTTGTAAGTATGCAATAGAAGTGCTCTACCAAAATAAGTGGGAGACAGCAAGAAACAGAAAAAAATGGGATCCAGAAACAGGGGATCAATAAGAGTGACTGAGGCTTAGTTAACACTGGTCTAAGTTGAAATAGAATGATGGAGGGCTCCAGTAAAACTATCTCCAGAAAAGAGACAAAATTAATAGATTACCAAAAGTATTTTCTCAGTACATATGTACTGAGAGGAAATTTGCATTTCCAGAAAATTAGTCATAAGTACATAAATTTTTAAAGAGAAAAAAAAGAAATTTCAGGAAATAGAACATTGTACCAGGAAGGATGTGTAATTATTTTCAATTCATGGCTCAGATGTGAATCTGATTTAATCGTAATGTCTATGCTCTGAATGTTGATCTAACCGTGCCAATAGACAGTAGTGGTGGAGAATTTCTTAATTAGTCTTGTAGAAGTGTTTTAATTTTTAATAATGGTTGAAATAATTAGTAAAAAATGTAAAGTGTCGCCCAAAGGGTTTAGTTCAGAATGTCTGGGTTTCTACTGATAAAAATTAAATAGATTTGATGTAGAGATCAAAACCACAGAACCTGGTCAGTCTGGCTCAGGGTGATTATGCCTTTTTAAATAAATCCATTCAGTATCATTTCTATGTAAAACACAGATTGATCTGTATTTTTATTTGCTTAAGGAAGCAGAAATCACTCAAATGATATATGCAATAAGGGGCTAATAGCCTCTAAATATAGGGGTTACAACTCAACACCAAAAAAATCAATCCTGCTTTAAAATTAGGCAGAGGATCTGAATAGACATTTTTCCTTTTCCTTTTAATTTCTTTTTTTAAGATTTTATTTATTCATTCATGATAGACACACAGAGAGAGACAGAGACATAGGCAGAGGGAGAAGCAGGCTCCCTGTGGGAATCCCAGAATCCTGGGATCATGTCCTGAGCCAGGTGGAAGGCAGAGGCTCAACCACTGAGCCACCAAGGTACCACTGAATAGACATTTTTCCAAAGAAGACATACAGATGGTCAGCAGACACATGAAGAGACATACAACATAACTAATCATCAGGAAAATGCAAATCAAAACCAAAATGGAGATATCACCTTACAACAGTCACAATGACTAGTGTTAAAATTTTAGACAAGAAATAGCAAGTGTTGATGAGGATGTGGAGAAAAGGGAACTCTCATGCACTGTTGGTGGGAATGTAAATTGGTTCAGCCGCTGTGGAAAACGGTATGGAGGTTCCTCAAAAAATTAAAAATAGACTATACGATTCAGTAATTACACTTCTGGGCATTTACCCAAAAACCCAAAAGTGCTAATTCAAAAAGGTATCTGCAACCCTATGTTTACTGTGGCATTATTTACAGTAGCCAAATATGGAAACAGCCTAAGTATCATCTATAGATGAATGGATAAAGAAATGGTGGTATATATACATATACAATAAAGTATTGCTCAGCCATAAAAATATAAAATCAAATCTTGTCATTTGGGACAACATGGATGGACAACATAGAGGGTATTCTGCAAAGTAAAATAAGTCATAGAGAGGAAGACAAATATTATATGATTTCACTTACATGCAAAATCTCAGAAACAAAACAGACAAACAAAAACAGGAAAGAAAAAAAAAAGCCCTCCTAAATACAGAGAACAAATTGGTGGTTGCCAGAGGGGAAGGGGTTGGGGAAATGGGCAAAGTAGGTATAGGGGATTAAGTGCTACAAACTTCCAGTTATAA